>NC_060952.1:52112354-52157222 GCF_022045245.1 Lucilia cuprina | reverse complement strand
CCACAATTATATTCAACAATATGCTCCAATATCTGAGCCAAGGTACAATTGAACCTTAATGCTTTATTACAACAACTAGATAACATTTTATTTTTGTAAAAGGTTTAGGATATTATATGGTCAGCCTCGTCTGACTGGCATTTCTTACTTGTTTTATTTTGGGCCTAGTTGCAAAAGTATTGTGGCTCATTGTGATTTCAAGTTAATTTCAATGAAATTAAGCAGAATTACTTGATTTCAAATTTACAAAATGTATGGGAAATTACTTAATTTCGAGTATATTTCGATCGAAATCCCCAAATTACTAAATTTCGTTTGGTCTAAATGGGCTATTACAAACATCAGCACAAACCCAAAATACCCTCCCTACTAAAGTGGTGTAGGGTTAATTATCCAGAATTCTTCTACAGTTCGTTACACAAATTATTCATCAATATGTATAGTGTCTCTTATAAGTATTCGAATTTTGGTATAGTATGAAAAGAAACCAAATTTTATAATATATTTTGTATGCAAAAATAATAATTTAATTTGTTAAATTTACTAGACAGTCCTTAGCTTTGATATCACGCTTTTTTTAACTTTAAAAATTCACTTTAAAAATTGATTTCGGGATTTTTATTATTTTTTCAAATAAGTTAAAGAGTTTCTTATCGTGCTTTCAACCCCAATTTTTAAATAAATTCACTGTTATGTATTGATGGTGGGGAAGCTAGTTCCTATGCGCATTTCGTCGGTTGCTTAAGCCAGCTCATCAGGAAACCTTTCCCAATATTTTAGGAAAACTAGAAATGTCTTATGAAAGAATTATTTTAAACTCAATAAGAATTCAAAACGCATCTTTCACAAAACATTAAAGTTTTGACAAAACATCAACAATAACAGTGAGTTTATTTTTTCTTACATTCCTTTCTACACTTGGCTGGTTGTTTTCCAACTCTAAATGCAGTTGTAAGGGAAAAAATAAAAACAAAATAAACAACTTCTATTTTGTTGTTTTTTTTTAAACAACAGAATAGGGTATTCAGTTTTAAATGCACGGTCACTTGCAAATTTAATTTAAAAATTGATTTCGTGATTTTTATTATTTTTTCAAATAAGTTAAAGAGTTTCTTATCGTGCTTTCAACCCCAATTTTTAAATAAATTCACTGTAATGTATTGATGGTGGGGAAGCTAGTTCCTATGCGCATTTCGCCAGTTGCTTAAGCCAGCTCATCAGGAAACCTTTCCCAATATTTTAGGAAAACTAGAAATGTCTTATGAAAGAATTATTTTAAACTCAATAAGAATTCAAAACGCATCTTTCACAAAACATTAAAGTTTTGACAAAACACCAACAATAACAGTGAGTTTATTTTTTCTTACATTCCTTTCTACACTTGGCTGGTTGTTTTCCAACTCTAAATGCAGTTGTAAGGGAAAAAATAAAAACAAAATAAACAACTTCTATTTTGTTGTTTTTTTTTTTTAAACAACAGAATAGGTTATTCAGTTTTAAATGCACGGGCACTTGCAAATTTAATTTAAAAATTGATTTCGGGATTTTTGTTATTTTTTCAAATAAGTTAAAGAGTTTCTTATCGTGCTTTCAACCCCAATTTTTAAATAAATTCACTGTGGGGAAGCTAGTTCCTATGCGCATTTCGCCGGTTGCTTAAGCTAGCTCATCAGGAAACCTTTCCCAATATTTTAGGAAAACTAGAAATGTCTTATGAAAGAATTATTTTAAACTCAATAAGAATTCAAAACGCATCTTTCACAAAACATTAAAGTTTTGACAAAACACCAACAATAACATTCACAAAACACCAACAATAAAATTCACATTTACGTAAATTAATTAAATATGAAAAGATGGTACAAATACTCCAAAATTGTGGACCAAATGGTCCAAAAATATATCCATTCGGTTGATAGTTACCCCTTAAAACAATTTTTAGCAAAAAAAATATTCGATTCTAATTTTTATGTTTCGTATAAGGAGTGAGATCGAAAAATTCTTAACACACGTTTTTCATTACATTTTTCAACCAAAGTATTATTTGATTTTTTTTTTGATCAAGTTACCTTTGAAAAACATGTCAGTTATTATGTGTAATGTCAATTATATTAATTTTTTTGTTAATCTGATTAAAATGAGTGACCAGAAAAAAGTGCGTACTGAAATTATTAAATATTTTCAACTAAACCCAACTTGGTCTTACAAAAAGTTGGCCAAGCATACAAAGGTCTGCCGTCAAACTGTTTCCAATGTTATTAAACAGTACCGGGAGAACTTGTCAGTTGTTAGAAAACCTGGTTCAGGTAGATGGAATGGTCCACATGATGTTTCTAAAGCCAAAAAAATAGAACGCATTTTCAAAAGAGCTCCCAACACATCCGGTAGGAAAGCAGCTCGGTTAGCTCAGTGCTCGGACTATTTGGTACGAAAAGTTAAAGCTAATGCAGGTTTAAAAACATACAAGGCTCAAAAAGTTCCTGACAGGAACGCTGCTAAAAATTTAGAGGCCAAAAACAGAGCACGGAAATTGAAGTCAAGTTTTATAAAAAAATATTCTTGCTGCATAATGGATGACGAAACGTATGTTCTGGCAGATTTTTCGCAACTTCCAGGTCAAAAGTTTTATGTTGCTGATGCTCGAGTGAATGTTGAAGAAAAGTTTAGGACCCAAAAGCAGACAAAATTTCCCAGAAAGTTCTTGGTATGGCAAGCAATATGCAGTTGCGGCAAATAAGCCAATCATTTGTTACAACGGGCTCTATAAATACCGAAATTTACATCAAGGAATGTTTACAAAAAAGGCTGCTTCCATTCGTAAGACTTCATAATGTGTTATTTTTGGCCTGACTTGGCATCCTGTCACTATGGTAAACAAGCCCTTGAGTGGTACAAGAACAATAATGTGGTATTTGAACCAAGAGAGGCAAATCCTCCAAACTGCCCGGAGCTAAGGCCAGTGGAGAGATATTGGGCTCTTGTTAAAAGAGAATTGAAGAGTACAAAAAAGGTGTCCAAAAGTGTGGTAGATTTTAAACGGAGATGGACTACATGTTCGAGCAAAGTGACAGAAAGCACTATAAAAACGTTAATGGAAGGGTTCAAAATTTCATCACTAGTGATTAAAACTATAAAAATATTTTTTTTGTAAATTGTAATAATAATTTGAATCAAATAAAAAAAAATAAAGCTGTAAGTTTAGTGGTTTCTTTTTTATAAACATATATGTATGTTAAGAATTTTTCGATCTCACTCCTTAATATAGTCAAATATGAAATACAGAAAAAATTCGTATATTTTTGTGACGTAATTTTATGGACTATTTTTAAATAAAGCTAAATTAATTTACGTAAATGTGAATTTTTAAAGTTTTAAAAAGCGTGATATCAAAGCTAAGGACTGTCTAGAGAATTTAACAAATTAAGTAAATTATTAATTTTGCATACAAAATATGTTATTAAATTTAGTTTCTTTTTATATTATACCTAAATTCGAATACTTATGAGATACACTGTATATTAAATCATTCAAAATCAAAATGTTGCCACAAATTGCATATCTAAGAACTAGACCACTTAAAACCATGTCAAATTTTAATTATATTAACTTTATAATGCTATATCATGGTATTACAAGAATTTACAAAATTCATTTAAAATACATTATGAAGCTCTTATTTGTTACTAGAAATTAGTAATACGACGAAATTTATGAATTCAGAGTTGCCAAAGTGCATTTTTAAGTAATTTTTTAAACCCATTTCAAACTAGGATCAGAACATAAACAAATAAAAAATATACTAAAATTTAGCTACAAAGTTCTTTTGAAAAAATCTTTGCAGAAAAAGTACTTATGTAGAGTTATATAACATTACGGGATATTTTATTAACATTTTTAGAAAAATATGTAAAGTAATGAACCAGAATTTTAAAATTTTTACTTGGAAATGTCCCTCATCCTCTTTCTACATGTTATTTTCAGAGTTAAAAGAGGGTAAGTTGTATGTCAGATTTGATACTAAATAAATGTGCATAATGAAAAAAAGTCGCAGTTATTCCTAAATATAAGTCCCGTTTCCGAAAGAAGAATGTAAAACAATATTTGAAATTTTGTATGAAAAACACAAACAAAAACTGAGTAGTTTTCATACAAAATTTTTTTCTTTTCTTCTTTCTGAATTTGGTCATAATTGTTGATACAAAAAAATATGTATATTTCTTAAACATTTGGTAATTACCTCCTAAATTGTTCGATAAGTTATTATATTTTTGCTTATTCGTAATATAGGTGAAATTCTATTTTCATTGATACGAAACACTTATGTATATCAAAACCTTGTATAGTTTCTCAGATATACAGATGGGGGCTACAAGCCCTCCCAGATGAAAGATCACTCTCTTTCCTCCAAAATGTTCTGATGAAGAATTTAGTTCTATTAGTTTGCAAGATTAACGAATTTTAAGATTCTAACAGTTTCCAATATAAACGAATTTTTGTATTTAATTTATATGGAAGGTGCCACGCCCCCTAACGCTAGTTCTCCCACATTTTATCCTAAATAATCATATTGACACTAAAGTGGCTCCGACACTGTATTATCTAACTGTATTATCTATATTATCTCAAGATAAACGAATTTTTGTATTAAATTAATATGGGAGGTGCCACTCCCCTCATGTGTAGTCCTCCAATTTATTACCCAAAATGTTTACATGAATGTTATAGATAATTTTGCAAATTTTTAAGATTTCTACTTGTAAAAGTTTTCAAGATAAACGAATTTTTGTACTTAATTTATATGGGAAGTGCCACGCCCCCTAATGCTATCATATAACCTCTTAGAGACATGAAAATGTCAAGAAAATCGGTAAGCCGTTTAGTAGTCTATAAAGTGCAAACATACAAATGTACAAACAAAAAACAAATCATATACAAATTTATACATTTTATGAGCTTTTAATACTTTTGAATGAAAATGGTTTGGAAAAAAATTAAGTTCGATTCAACAATATTTTATTACAAAATTCTTTCCAGTTATTTATTTTTTTCTGTCATGGAAGTTGTCATAGGAGGAAAAACGATGTATGTTTCATAAAACAAGTAAGAGTTCAATATTGTGGTGTGCCGAATCTTATGTACCCTTCACCATAATGTGTCTACGTACTTAACTTCATGTTTCTTGGTTCAATATTATAGAAATTTCAAAAAGGACCTTTTGAAGAACAAAAAATGTCCCCTATTATGGGTTCTCATTTAATCCGGCCCATACACGTTAAATTTCATGTTTCTTGATTCAATATTGTAAAAATTTCAAGAAGTACCTTTCGAGGAACGATAGAGTACCAAAAAGTTCCCTTTTTAGGTTCTCATTTAATCTGAGCTGTAAATACTTAATTTTTGTATTTCTAGGTTCAATATTATAAAAATTCAAAAAGTACCTTTTGAAGAACGAAAAAGACCTCTATTATGAGTTGTTACTTAATCCATACATGCTTAATTTTATGTTTCAAGGTTCAGTATTATAGAAATTTTAAAAAGTACCTTTTGAAGAACCAAAAAGTACCAAAAGGTCCCCTTTTATAGGTTCTAATTTAATCCGGACTCTACGTAATTAATTTCATGTTTCTAGGTTCTATATTATAGAAAATTCAAAAAGTACCTTTTGTAGAACGAAAAAATACCAAAAAGTTCCCTTTCCCACTTCTCGAAAGCATGTCTGACAGAATTATTGAAGACTTGGATCGCGAAGTTATCTAGAGTCTTCAGAAAATTGATTTCAACAGACAGACAGACGGACATAGCTTAATCGACTCCGCTATCTTTAAAAATATGTATACTTTATAGGGTCGGAAAATTATATTGTGGAAATTACAAACGGAATGACAAACTTATATACCCTTCTCACGAAGGTGAAGGGTATAAAAATACTACATACTTAATTTCATGTTTCTTACCAATAACATTCTTTGCTTTGTGTTTATAAACAAGAAAACACAATGACAAAAAAAATTACCGCTTGATACTGTGATTTGTTTTTTTATTGTTCTGTATAAGCACGCTCAAAAATGTACATTTTTCATGAAATTTTCAGATGTGGTCTCGGATTTTTACTCATATCTTCGTTATAATATAGAGTCGGTAAATTATATTATAGAAATTACAAAATGAATGACAAACTTATATATACCCTTGTAAAAGTGATATGAAAATTAATAAAACTGGTTCAGTCTCCATAAAATAACATGGAAATGTGGAACCGTTACGAATTGATGATTTTAATTCATTAAATCAATTACATATTTCGACCAATTGATGAAACAATGTGTCAAAGTTCTTATATTTAGTACCTTTCTTTTTCCTACTGATATTAATTTTCTTAATAATATGTTGTCTTTAACAAAACTTATATTTGTCAAATTAAAACCTAGTTCTATAAATTCCATATTTTTTATTTCTAACATGGGAAATATTAAAAAAACAAATGCGAAATTGTCTTGCTTTGCAACAACAATATTAAAATTCTATAATAATGTTAGATCATGGTAATATGAGGGTTGGGTCCAAAGAAAACGTATGCTCAGAATACTCTCCAAGGGAGAGTGTGGACTTAAAATCTGCCACATTAATGCTCAGAGCTTAAATAACAAAATTGATGAATTTCGGTTTATATTTGAAAATTCTAATATAGATATAATTGTTCAATTCACAATCAAGCTGTATATTGTATCTACTAAAGTGTAGTAACAGTGATTGTGAACAGATTTTTGTAGCAAGTCATAAGTTTATGTTCACAATAAAAAAAAAAAAAAAACAAACAATGTCAAAAGTAAAAAAAAACAAAGAATATTAAACTAATTAAACAAGCAAAATAAACCAAATTAATTTCTTTTTATTTAAAATTCTATTATTATAATTTTTCCGCATTTTAAACTAATAAATAAACAGTTTTTAATAAAATTATATTTTTTTCGGTAAACAGCTGTTTGTTTGTAATTTCTGTGTTACCACTTTATCGTTTTTTTTGTGCCAAAATCGATTGAATTTTTTATTTATATGCTGAAATAAACAATTGACAACACTGAATTTTCTTACGACATTCGAAAAACATATGAAAAATTGTCGTAAGAGTTGTATGGAACTTTTGCATAGAAAATACCAACAACATTGTTATGACTATTGTAGCAGCTGCTGACATACAACGCATACATCTCTACAACATCTATTGTGAATTAAACAAATATGTATCTCAGAGACATGGTTTTATCCTGATGTATCGGTCAGAAGATAGATTAACTGATGGTTGCAATATATGTCAAATTAGTTATACCCTGCAAAGTACAATGTCAAAATATTTGTGGTGATAGAATTGAGTATATCTTTATCGAAATTATCAATAACACCGAGAATATCTTAATTGGAACTGTTTAAAGACCTAATAAGAACATAAATATTGATTCTTTATTAGAAAAGGTTAACACTATCACTCTAGGATACAATAATACTATAATAATGACTGGGGACTTTAATGTAAACATTTTAGAAGATAACACAATAATAGAGGAAATGTGTGCAATTGATCTGTCTCCTGATAACTATATATTACCTACTCATTTCACTATCACATCTAGTACTTTACTAGATCTATGCTTTGTTAATAATACTTCTCGAGTTTTGTTATTTGATCAGTTCTCTGCATCAATGTTCTGGAAACATGATTTAATATTTTTATCTATGATTATAACATATCTACCCAATCGCAACCTACAAAATTCGAATTTCGAGATTTTAAGAATAAAAATTATCAGTTTTTGGAAACAGAGTTATCAGAAATTGTGTGGAATGATATTTTTCTGATGCCTACTGCTGATAAACAACTTAATGCGAGAAACCTTGGTTCACGACAGAAATTAAAACATTAATTGAAGAAAGGGATCAAGCATACAAATGATGGAAACGCTTTAGGACACCGGAGTTATATAGCTTATTTAAGACTTGTAGATCTATTGTGAATTCAAAAATAAGAATGACAAAATCACTTTATTATCATAACGAATTTAAAACAGCTATTGATTCTAATAGTAAATGGAAAGTGATCCGAGCTAAGAGTATAACAATATAATAATGCCACAAACCAACATTAATTTATCTAATGACTCTATTAGACATATTGACATAGAGTCTAGCCATTCACATTGTTTTAATTTTTTACATTTTACTCAGGATAATGTTCTAAACTCGCTGTTATCTATAAAATCAAATTCAATCGGAAACGATAGAAATCGTCCTAAGTTTCTTAAAATTACAACATACACATACCCATTAATATGGAAACATGCTAAAATTATTCCAGTGCTAAAAGCTGATAAGACTTATAGACCAATTACAATTTTGCTTTTAATGTCCAAAGTATATGAGAAATGCATCCTTGGTCACAGATACGTATTCCTAAATAGTAAAATAGTTTTTTTTTTTTTAATTTTTCATCAACTGCAATAAAACTTATATCCTCATACCTCAATAATAGAAGACCTAGTGTAATGCCTAGTAGAGTACCACAGAGCTCAATACTTGGTCCTTTATTGCTCACCGTATATGCAAATGATCTCCCACTGCAGATTAAACACTGTCGAATGCAAATGTATGCCAATGATGTGCAATTGTACATATCTGACATACCAAACTGTATACAGAAAATTAATGAAGATGTACAGAAAATTTCCGTTGTTGTTGTAACAGCTAAAACTATACAATAATCTAGTTGGGGGTTCTACATCAATGTCCAGGCCTAAAAATTGGGCTACTTCAACTGATTCGTCCATAAATCCATTGGACAGAGTGAAGTAGGGTTGGCTGAGTAGTTTAATGTGTGATGGGTATCATGAGGACCCAGACCACATGCACAGACATTCGTTGGGGGCGGCACGGTCTATACGTGACCAGTAGGCATTAAGCCTGTTGCTCCATCCCGATCTTAGTTGTGCCAGAACTATTCTTGTTTTCCGCGGCAGGTTTTCTTCCGTGTCTGCTATGGGCGGTGGGCGACCTCCAAGTACGACATTCATGCGGTATCCTGCGACCGCGGAATTCTCTATGAATATCGTTCAAAGCTGCCGAATACTAGGACTGATCCAGTGGATGCCGCACATATCTGTATATGTGTTCCTCGTATATACGAAGATGCTTCCTGACATGCCTCGGGGGAGTATTCAATTTTGTGATGTAAAAATTTAGATGACTTCTCCGATGACATCCCAGGATGAACTGTTTGGTCAACATGACATTGTGTTCCTTGACTGGAAGGACCTTCGTTCCCGTTACAGTCTTTAGGGCGGCATTTTGGCAGCTTTGGATGTTTCTCCACTGGGTATAACTTAGCAAAGGTGACCACACTGGAGCAGCATAGTTAACCACTGACCGACTAATCGTTTTATATGTAGCCAACAAGGTTTCTTTATCCATACCCCAAGTGCTGTCGGCTAGCGCTTTGAGAACCTTGTTTCCACTTCGCAATTTGTGCGTGATTGCAGTGGCGTGAGCTAAGGAAGAAAGGAGGCTATCAAATGTGACCCCCAAAAATTTTGGGTGTTGCACGGTCGGAATTTAGACTCCATCCATGCCAATCGCCTTAGATGGTTTGGCATTGTTGATGACGTCTGCAACTTCAGCTGGGGTGAAGGGTTGTGGTATGTCCGTGACTAGAAGGTTGTGAAGTTTGCGAACAACACTTCGTTTTGCCTTGTCTCTCTCAGGGTGCTCAATGAATTGGCAGAAAGCGCGCGAGCATCCTTCAGGGGATATCTGCAAACTTAATAGCGACCCTGTCATCCTTCTTCGTCGGGTTAGAGAGATCGAACTGTAGACCACAACTTACTAATATCCGAACTCAGGTTGCAGTTCTTCAAGTGATCTAGCCATCTTTTCCGCTTGTCCTTATTTACCAACCTGCAGATTTCAATATTCAGCTGGGTGAGTCTTGGATCACCTGGGTTGGTATTTCGGATGTCATCTCTTTCCTTTGCAAGCCTAGCTGCTTCTGCTGGGAAGTGCGGCCGCACTATGGATATACCACCAGCAGGTATAAAGCGAGCAGCTGCTGAGATGACAGTTTCACGGAACTTTCTCTCTGAATGGTTGGAGGGAAAATTTAGATCACTGAAGATGCGTTCGGTGAATTCTCTGAAGCCGTGCCAGTCTGCTTTCTTTTGGTTTACGCATTGACGGCGTTCAGAGACGATAAAATCCTTAGGTCGATCCAGACAAACGATTATGGGTAAGTGGTCTGATCCCAGAGAAACTACGGCTCGCCAAGTTGCGTAGTTGATGATACCAGCACTCGCTATGGTGATGTCGGGCGAGCTAGCGCAGATACCCATAATCCGCGTGGGGCATCATCATTCAGGTGAAGAAGGTGGATTCGTCAATCTGTTCCGCCAGCAACGTACCTCTCTGGTCTTCCCCTAAAGAAGAGTGCCAGAGCTGATGGTGGGCGTTGAAGTCCTCTAGGACAAGACGCATATCACCGTCTAACAAAGTCCTGATGTCGGGACGGTAGCCTGCTGACAGCTGGCTACTGGCGGAATAATGACATTATAGAGCTCTAAGTCAGTTTTTCCCGAACTAACTGCAATACTTTGAATTTTAAGATATTGGTCTTTGGAGTTAGAATCGAGAAAAAGAGCTCTATACTGCACGGTGTTGTGAATGATGAAAGCAATGCGTCCACCGTTACTTCTGGTGCGGTCTTTTCGGATAATGTTGTATCCGTTACAACTTTGCAGACTGGTATTGTTCGTCAGTTTAGTCTCCTGGACCGCAGCGACCACGATGTTGTTGTGCTGCAGTTGAACTGCAATATGGATATCACCCCTCAGGAGTGTAATCGAGTGTGTTAGCGGCGACGGTAATTGTTGTTGCTGCTGCTGTTGTTGTGATTGTAAGGGAGAAGGTGGAGGGGTAGCGTAGGAAGATGACGATGTTGTTGTAGACGACGCTGATGAATCTCGCCGTTGAATCTCTGGACTTGACGATAATCGTCAAGCCCTTGGTCGAACAATTCGGGTCATTCCGGTACGTAGAACCGGCTGTCGGGGAATAAGAAAATGTCCGTATGGGCTTCTGCTAATAGTCTCAGTTTGAATTTAAAAAAATCAATGGCTATGATAATTGGACAGTCAATATATAAACCAGTCAGTGTACTTGCTATTATGATAAATGAATTGAAAATAGACTGTGTGGATTTTTCTAAAAACTTAGGTGTAATATTAAATAGGAAACTCGATTTGTCTGACCATGTGAAAGTTGCTTGTGGTAAAACTTATTGAATGTTACGAAATCTTTGGAAATCACAACACTGTACACCTGTTCATATTCGGTTACTACTTGCGAAAACATATTTATTACCTACTCTAATGTATGTTTTGAACTCTTCTCCAGCTGCGATTCATTGAGGAAACGAAGGCTAAATGTGACATATAATAATATAGCAAGGTATGTTTATGGCATCATACAATATAGCAATATTTCTCAATATTCAAAACTAATTTATAACACGAGTTTTGAAAACTTATTAAAGTGCCGAACTCTCCAGATTTTATTTGCACTGGTCAACCCAAATACTTGTTTGAAAAGAAGATATTTTCAAGATAAAAATTAATATGATCAAACATAAAAAACATTCTCTGCACAACATTTGTTCATAAATTCAATTCGCTTTTTGAGTCAATTACTCCCTCATATTCAGACTATAAGCAATACAAGACAAATTGAAAATGAGATTTTTTCTTTTAATAGCTAATTTTACTCTGTATTGTTAGAACATTTAATGATATGTATGTATGTATGTATGTATGTATGTATGTATGTATGTATGTATGTATGTATGTATGTATGTATGTATGTATGTATTTATGTATGTATGTATGTATGTATGTATGTATGTATGTATGTATGTATGTATGTATGTATGTATGTATGTATGTATGTATGTAATCTTATTGTTTTTGTAGGAACTTATGGTAGCCTTCTCCTACCTAATACCATATAGTAGTACATATAGGCGAAACTGAAGGGGTTTTCAAAGAAAAAATTTTATTCTCTTCACACAGACGACCACTGAGAGAATAAAACAAACTTGTGAGAACTTAATGCACTTACTAAACATCAAATTTTGTTCACAAAATTGCGAGGATATTACCACTTATTAGTTTTTCTTATCACTTAAACTTAATGTTTATTATTTTTTTCAACACTTTTCATTTATTTAAAACCCCGAAAATAATTTATATTTTACAAACGAAAAAAAATATTTTTTTTTCTTTGACATTTTATTTTAATTAAAATTGAAAAATGAAAAGCTGTACATTTTAGTATTGAAAATTAAAAAAAGTATTTTACATACTTTTTTTTAATTCAACAAAAAAATAACAAAAAGACGTGTTTATAATACGTTTTGAGATAAAATATCTTTTCAAAACAATAAATAACTAATATTTTCATTCACTGCCATATAAAATTTCATTAATAACACACAAAGAATAACGTCCAAAAAATACATTTTTTATTAAGTACCTTTTGAACAACTGTGTTTATTTTTGTGCTTCTACTAATACATTCTCACCAGTTAGGTCTTTGACAGCGGACTGAGGTCCTTGACAATTACTTTCGCCTATATACTACTATATGCCTAATACTTTAATATAAGACTTGATTTTGTTGTATTGTATTCAACAAATAAATAAAACAAAAAAATATACTGCGAAGAACCCATAATATATACTAGTCAATAAATTAAACATTTTAATGTTTATTTTTATAAAAATGGTATTAAATTGTTTGCATCAACTGTTTAGACTTTTGCATTTCTTGCTCAAGTTTAAACCACCTCTATTGGGCGCTTAAACTAGCAAACAAAATTAAGCACTCAAAACAACTTAAAAGGATTAATTTTAATTTTGTCGCTAATCATTAATAATGTACTAAATATGAAAAAAATAAAAAATGCATATGTTCCCTACCTTCTGAAATGTCATGAGCAAGTTCAATCTACACCGACATAATGTCTTTCAACCACACTGTTGTTTCGGCAACAGCACCTGTGGTCAGTGGACTTTTTTAATTTCTTCAAAATTGTGTCTTAAACGAGATGATCCTTAATTGAGCTAGCGATATGTGGCGTTCATTAAGAGCGAACTTGTTTTTATTCTTTCACACTTATGTAACTTCAAAACGAAGAGAATGAGAGCTTGGAAGTTATTAGAATATAAAGATAAGTTGTTTTTTCGATAGTTATTTTTGAAAACAAAAATAATTAATATTTTTTATATTTATTTCAATTTTAAACCTCTCAAGGAAAATTATCATTAAATATCTAATAAAATTATTTGAATAATTTTTCTAAGTGATTATTAAAAATAATATGAGTTTAATAATCGATCCTTTCGGAAATCATAATTACTATAAACATACATATATAATTGGATTATATATGTATGTATATGGATTAGATTTTCGAAAAGAACCTTTTATGTTGATCAGGTTAATTATGTACAGAACTCTGAAAATTTTAAGACAGCTATAAAAGTTTCACTAACTTTTCCAATATGTATCTGATTTTGGTCACATTTAAAGTGTGATTTCGGATTTATAAGCTTGTGTGTTCTATATATTTAAAAGTATACAATTAAATGTATTTTAGAAATGTTTATTTATAAATTGAATTCCGCGAGCTATTGAGAATAATTATCGATTTTTGTTATTGTCCAATGTTTAATACCTATTAGTAAAAAAAAGAAACAAAAATTTAAATCCGATTAAAATTAAAACTGACTATTTTATAAAAACTATTAATTTGAATACAATATTAATTAAACAAATATTTAAAAAATAAGGATAATAATTCATTTATAAAATATTTAAATCAATAAATTAAGAATTATAAATGCTTGCAACACCTACATTCATTAGGAGGGATGCCTTTAAAATCACAATGTAAACATGAAGATTTTACGAAGGACATTTAAATGAATATAGAGAAAAAGGCATGCCTGTAAAGTCACAATCTTAAACAGAACATATTCTGTGTTGCTGTTTTCAGTAAGAGTTTTGCAAACAAATATGTATGTAAACTGACTTAGGCAAAACGAAAATATAATTTAATTGTTTTTTATTCTTAAATTGTGAATGAGAAAATTACATATTTTGCTATATGTTATAGAAAGGAATATTTTGATATGAATTACAGTTTCACTTTTTACTTATTCGAAGTTTTCGATTGGAAGTTTATTGTTTATTAACCTTTTTGAAATAATTATTATGACAACAAACTGGGAATATAAAAACATATATAAATAATGCTTGGTGTTTGATCCCGGAAAACATTGGTGAGATATCAATTCTCCATAAATATTAGTTTTGATTGATTTTGAATGATGTCAAGAATTAATAAAATACAGCCACACACATACTAGTACATGGTTAATATATTTGTAATATGCAGGATAAGTTCAACGAGGATTTAGAAGAATATCGTCTTCTCTTTGAGTTGATGTTTGTTAAATTATAATTTACATTCAAGAGAATGAGTAGTTCGAATCTACCTTTTGCGGAAAGGATTTAGATTCAGTGAGCTATTGAGAATATTAATCTATATTTGTTTTTGTTCAATGTTCAATATCTATTCGTTAAAAACCAAAAACTTAAAGGCAATTAAAATCAAAATTGACTTTTTCTTAAAAAATATAAATTTTTCATATGCAATTGTTGCAAACCTATTGAAAATATTTTAAGGGGTTTGTACTCCTTTAATTCCTCTTAACAATAGTAAATTTTACAAGTTTTATATTAAGCAACAAAAAAAGAACATAAGGAAGTAGTAAAGTGTAGTTGGACATGGCCGACCATATGGCAATAGTCATATTTTTTGTTTAAGAAAAATGGATGCACTCTTCTAACTATTATCCGGAAGTAACTTAAAAGTATATATATCGAAATAAATGTATTTTGTTTTTGTAAAATGTGCGTTCGTCGTCTGACAATCGTCCAGAAGTGTTTCTGACGTGGTGTCTGGGGTGATGCGCAATAGTTTTGTCTTCGAAATATTTGAAGGGATAGTTTGCGTCGAACTGCAACTGACAGCTTGTGTTTACTTTATGTATTTAAAAGAGAGCGGTCACAGTCAATACGCCAAACTTGTGCTCAAAGTAGAAAATGTTGGAAAATTGAAACTTTGGCGTACGAAAAAAAGGAAAAGAGAAAATGATAACAAAAACAAGCTATAAAAATAATTGTTTTTCTATTTTGTTTTGTTTAATTGTGATTTTTTGTGGGAAAAACACCATTTTAACATTGTTGCTTAAATATTTTTATATTCAGTTATATTATCTTTTGGTTCTATTCCAATAAATAAGTTATTAAAAATAAAACAAACAAAAAACAGTCATATGTTTCTCATATTTTGGCAACGCATCAATTGGGTAAAACATTTTTTAATTTGCGTAGACCTGGTCCACACTAGGAAACTTTTGTTGAGAAACTTCTTTTTAATTCTCTTTTGAAGTTTCCCTAAGGTCCACACATAGAAACTTTTGTTTCAGAAACTTCGTATTAATTGCATTGATTTGTTGTTGTACGAATGAGAAGAATAACAAAACAAGTTTCCGAGTACAAGAAACTCCGTAACGCGAGAGAGATGAATGATATGATTCTTTCTCTTTCTCTCTCACGCAAATCAAAATCAAAAGTTTCCCAAAAAATTTCCTAGTGTGGACCGGCAGGTAGCTGTCAGTCGCAGTTCGACGCAAAGTATCGTATGTGTTTGGACTTTAAGGTTTTTTACAGGGGACTTAGGTCTTTGACAATCAGTTTCGCCTTCATAATACTATATGTATATATACTTATTTTTCTTAAAACTCGTTTTTAATGTCAAAAAATATTGTAAACAAATATATAAAACCAAACCAAATCAACGAATGTTGTATCCGAATTATACGCAAAACTAACACATAAAATGACAGCCAAATTGTACAAGTAAATCAAAACAGCACAATGGTTAATGTTTATGAATATCACAATTTTATTAATAGTTTTTAAGGCTAATGTGTAATTTAACTAATGTAAGCATTTAAACCAAAATAAAAAAGAGGTTTCTAGAAGCTGAAATAAAATTGTTGTAAGAATGTACTTACATATAAGTACTTTTTTTGTACAGATTTCAATTTTGTAGAATTATTTTAATTTTTAATACAATTTTTATAGATTCTATAGGATTTTTGTGTATTATTTTTGCCCAAATACAATAAATAATTTATCTGTCCGTCTGTCTGACAGTGTAAAACACACTCACGTTTAAACTATGCCAAGGAGATCAACCAAGTTCACCGAAGATATTTATATATTATTATCCTATTTGTATCCTAAGCAGTTTGGTATTGAAAATCAGTAAAATCGGCTCACGACGTAAAAAGTTATGAGTAAAAATTTCAGACTACCTCGAAAAAAATTATGTTTTTTCGTAATTCTTCAGATTTTTTCTCAGAAACTACAATAGATAATTAGATGAATTTTGGTCACACATTATTTTATTCTACCAGAGATCAAGTATGTTGAAAATTATGACAAATGATTCACAATTTTCCATAGCCCCCTTTCAAAGGTATATATTCCCGGAAATAAGTTTATCGTTAATATCTCCCTGCAATATTAATATAAATACAAAATTTTTGTATATGTCAATATAATACAAAAAGAGATCATACTACCAAAGAATATTTGTATCGGTCCACAATTGGTCATAGCTCCCATATAAGGTCTACTTCCGAAAATTACTTAAACGCCCATATTTCATTGAATTATTAATTTGTTTAGATAAAATTCGACATGAATATGTTTAATGTATACGCTAATCATTCTACCAAATTTTTCCCGGATCGGTCCATTATTAGTCATAGCTCCCATATAAGGTCCACTCCCCGAAAATCACTTAAACCCATATATTTCATTAATTACTTAATAATACCATTATAAAATTTTACTTGGATATGTTTTATATACACATTAATCATCCTACCAATTTTGTTCTTTATCGGTCCAGTATTGGTCATAGCTGCCATATAAGGTCCACTTCCGAAATTCACTTAAATGCATATATTTAATTAAATTATTTAGTTATCGAGATAAAATTCAACACAAATATGTTTTGTGTATATGTAAACCATGCTACCATTTTTTTCCGGATCGGTACATTATTCGTCATAGCTCCCATATAAGGTCCACTTCCAAAAATCACTTTAACGCACATATTTCATTAATTACTTAAGCTATTTTGGTAAAATTCGACACAAACACTTTTTTCTCTATATAAAATCACCTTGAAAAATTTTTTTCGGGTCGGTCCATTATTGGTCATGGCTCCCATATACGATTCACTTCCGAAAATCAATTAAACGCATATATTTCATTGAATAATAAAGTTATCATATGACTAGCATACGTTTTTTAATTAAATTTTTCCGGATAGGCTCATTATTGGCCATAGCTCTCATATAATGTCCACTTCCGAAAAAACGCACATATTCAATTAATTATTAAAGCAATTAGAGTAAAATTTGACTTTAATTTATTATGTATGCACATAAATCATTATACAAAAATTTTTTCTATTTGCTCTATAATTGGTCACAACTCCATATAAGGTCTATTTCCTTAAGCGCAAATTGACAATCAAAGTTTTCGGGATAAAATTTTACATAAATGCGTATTTCTGAAAATCACTGAGTTCACTATTAAATGATAATATATCGATAAAATTCGACATGAGTATGTTCTGTGTATAGATCATTCTGATAAAATGTTTTTAAACTGACCTATCGTTTCAAAAATCACACAAACAAATTTAAGTAGTTCATTATTATTTTTATTAAATCGGTAAATACAACCGAATTAAATTTAGCATTCAAATATAATTATTTCAAATATTAGTATTTGTAACTGAAAAATAGGTTGAAGCTACAAATGTTTAGTTAAATAAGCATTATTCCATCATCGCAGCCAATAATCAGTTAAAAAGAGCCTAAATAAATTCGAAATTCCCAACCGATTATTTGCTTTTGTTGACACAAAAATATTTATTAAAAAAAATTGTGATTTACAAATATTTGGAAAAGCGGCCCGATGTTTATTTTTACGAGCGAATAAAATAGAAAAAGGTAATGTTTAATCGAAAATCCATTTTTTAGTTGCTTTTAAGAGATTTCATTGCATTTGCAGAATAAAAGCAAGTAATTCAAATCTACAAGAAATGCAAACCGTTCAACGTAGAACATTTCTCCAAAAAAAAACAGAAAGGAAAGTCGCTCCAATCAAAGGTAAAACATATATTATTCCCCTAAATGAGATGCGAGAAGTATTAAAAATGTGTGTGCCTAAAAGCATTTTGACATATTTTATAAAATTTGTTTGTTTATAAATAAAATCCACAAATAAAGGCATAATAATTAATATTTCAGTTGTAAATTCTAATAGTTTCAATTCTCATTACCGAATTATTTTTTTAAATAATTCAGAGTTTCATGTATTCGAAAATAGTAATCGAATTTAGGGATATGGTCGAAAACATTTTTTTTAATTAATTTCCAATACAAAAATTGCATCCTACTCCCTATTGTTCAATTCACAATCAAGTTGTATATTGTACCTACTAAAGTGTAGTAACAGTGATTGTGAACAGATCTTTGCAGCAAGTCATAAGTTCATGTTCTCAATGAAACAAAAAAAAAACAATCAAAACAAATACACATAACAATGTCAAAAAAAAAAATCAAATATATTAAATTAATTAAAAATGCGAAATAAACCAAATTAATTTCTTTGAATTTTCAATTCTTTTATTTTCTTTATTCCACATTTTAAACTAATAAATAAACTGTTTTTAATAACATTTTAGTTTTTTTTGTTTTTGTAAACAGCTGTTTGTTTCTGATTTCAATGTTACCACTTTATCGTTTTTTATGCTAAAATCGTTTGAATTTTTGTTTATATGTTGAAATAAACAATTGGCAACACTAAAATTTCTTACAACATTCGAAAAACATATGAAAAATTGTCGTATGAGTTGTATAGAGCTTTTGCATAGAAAATACCAACAACATTGTTATGACTATTGTAGCAGCATACAACGCATACAACGCTACAACATCGATTGTGAATTGAACATATATTAACAAAAGAAATATCATTTTATTCAGCATTTAATTCTATTAATTAATAACAAAATCATGTAGGTATATAAAAAATTAACTTTTTATTTTATAAAAATCTATGAAAAATTTCAGTGTTAAGTTTTATAAAAAGTTTTTCCTTTTTTTTCTATACAACTACTTGTATGTTTCTTTATTTAACAATTTTTAAAAATGTTTATACTAATTTTTATAAAATGTGATAACTTTTTTTATGATAAATTAGCTAATTTATTTATTCTTTTTAATAGATTCATATTTTTAGAGAAGTTCTTTAAATAATAAAAACTAATATAAAATGAATAATCGGGAATGGCAGACCATATGATAACAGATATGAGCATAACTAAAATATGATTTATTTTTTAATATATTATTTATATTGTATTTTGTCTTAATTTCCATATACTATTTTTATTGATGAAGAACTGATTTTCTGAAAGATTATGGATCGATCCTATTAAAATTTGGTGTTTGTTTTATTTTCATATAAGAGATAGATTTGCAGAATTTTATTCTGATTGTAGTGTTTAAGAGGGAATTAATGACCTTGAAGCCATTTTTAAGAGCTATTCTAGGAGTGAAATAATGTTCCGATTTAATCTATTTTCAAACAACTTCTTTCTTGGGTAAAATGAGAAATATCAGCTCCTTTGTATCGAATTATCTGGAAAATTTTGACTTGTAGTTTGATTACAAGTCAGATGGACAAAGCTAAACCACTATAGTGCTGTAGAATATAATAAACTTTTATCTTTTTCGATAGGAAGTAGGATCTGGAAGGGTTTGTAACTAAAAAAAAACATTTTTTATAATTTATTAAAAAAAGTGTTTTTGACTCTTTTTTCTGGCAAATTGATTTTTTGTTATGAGAACAGTTGATAATGAATATATGAACATTTTTAAATATCTATAAAGTAGCTGTTAATGTATAAAAGTAAGCATTTCAAAGGCCTATATTTCACATAATTAAAGGCTCTTTATTATTGTATAGCAGTGCTGCTCACACACATACTACCATAGGCTATCATAGTTTTATTTGTGTTGGTAAAGCAGCAGAGAACAGAATTCCATTCAAATTAAAAATACACTAACAAAATGACTACAAACTATAAAGTATATTCTAACTGTCAAATATTTATTATGGATTTTGACAGCCAGCGTATATCAAAGTCTATATATAAAAAACTATTAACTGTTCTCTCATGTTATCCTAAATTAATTCGGCTTTCTCAAAATTTTGTTCTTGTATTTCTGTGTGTATTTTAAAAACGCCGCGCTGATCAGCAACTGATTTGATTTTGTTTTTCAGGTTGAGAACAAACCAACTGATATTGCTCATTTTAAAAAGAAGAAGAATTAAACCTGTAGTGTATGTGTATAAACTTAGCGTCAGCAGAATTTTCTTACCCTATCACGCGTGCTATGTAATGGCAATATTGATCTTCTCTGTTGTATAGCCACAATTTCAGATTTTGAGGGTGTATGTGAAGTTAAATTCGGATTTAACTAGCAAAGACACAAACCAGATTTGTTAACAGTGGTCATTTTGCAGCTAACAGAGCGCTGTTAATCAGTTAACAGAATATTATAATTAAATTAGGCGATCGAAAACTGATCATTTTGGAAGCAGGATGAAGGTTCCACACTTCAAACTATATGGAAATGGTGGTCCAAAGGCTACTTAATGGAACTGTGCATGAAATATATCTGTATTCATAGTAAACATACTTAAATGTTCAACATTTTTTACCAATATTCTGGACAGGATTACTGGAAATGAATGAAAGTTACACATGTCCCAGTACATGGAAACGGTAGTCCTAGGGATATGTCATGTTTCCGCATTAGTGGTATATCTGAA
Source organism: Lucilia cuprina (assembly GCF_022045245.1). Lineage (NCBI taxonomy): Eukaryota > Metazoa > Arthropoda > Insecta > Diptera > Calliphoridae > Lucilia > Lucilia cuprina. Next base: position 52,136,129 of record NC_060952.1, on the reverse strand, counting down.
ATAATCTTGGATTGCCTTATTTAATTAATCTTTTTTTGAAAAATTCTTGAGAGGATTAGTGGAACTGGGCGGAAGTTACACATATCTCACTATATGGAAAATATCCTGAGGATGGGAAATGGAGCTCCATTAGTGGGATATATGAAATAACCTTGGAACACCTTAAAAATTTAACTTTTTTTAAATTTCTAGAGAGGATTAGTGGAACTGAGTGGAAGTTACATATATCCCACTATATGGAAATTTTAGTCTAAGAGGTACCTAATGGAACTATTTAGGTTAAATATCTGAAATAATCGTGGGACTCCCACACAATAAAATTTGATTTTGTCTGAAAAAAAGTAAATGTTTGTAAAATTTCTGGAGAGGATTAGTGGAACTGAGTGAAAGTTACATATATCTTACTATATGGAAATTTTAGACTAAGGGGTACCTAATGAAACTACGTAAGTTAAATATATGAGACAATCGTGGGACTCCCACAGAATAAAATTTAGTTTTCTTTAAAAAATAATACAAAATCAAATTTTATTCTGTGGGAGTCCCACGATTATTTCAGATATTTAACCCTTAGACCCTTTGAAAAATTTTGAATATAATTTTTTTAATGAAATATTTACATTTTTAATTAAATATTTTTATAATTTATTTATTTAACTGGTTCACTAATTTTTATAACCGTTATTTTGAATGTTGAAGAAATTTATATAAAAAAATATATATTTTTTAAATTTATATACAAAATCTATTGTTCAAAATAATAGGAGTATTCGATTTAAGTTCAACTGTTTTTAAAATAAAAACTAAAACGAAAGCACTTTCATCTAAAATCTTATTAATTAATCAGTAATTTTTTTTAAAGATTTAATTTAGAATTTCTGTATATGTACCTCCGGAACTTGATGTCCTTCCGACAACGGTTTTGAGGGGCGTGATGACACATGTCGTGGCAGATTATCAAAAAATATACAGTAATTTATTCAGAAAGCCTTAAAAGATGTTATACGCGAGGTCTTTTAACGTTTTGCTTTAGAATCAGTAAGTCGACAACCATGTAATGACCAAATTCCTATGGAACGAGCTTCCACCAAATTAGAATCAAAAATATTTTTATACGACAACACCGCCATTTTACCAAATTTGTTTATTGGGAATATGAGAGCATATCTTGGACTAATATGTGTACCTACAACATTTGGGGTACGATACCATTTTACAATTTATTGGACCATACCCTTTTTGTCAAGACCCATCATGAAACATTCCTATTATACAACTTCCTTGAAAGTTGGTTAAAGCTTAATAGTTTTCGTTTAATGGGCTTCCAATGTATTTTCTGAATTCATTTAGATTTAAAAATATAATTTGTTGTCATATTCATGCATTAAAAATTCATCCATTTATGAAACCACCTCTAAATGTGTTACTTGGCAAACTTAATGGGTTTCACTATATGCGTTATGGTCTGAAATCAAAATTTTTTTTTAAAAGATTTGTTTAAAAATTAATCTGAACGAACTGAATATTAATCAGGATGTTTAATAACTACGATTTGGCTTAGTTTCACTAGTTTGGGGCGCCCTAATTGGATTAATTTAAAAAAATGATAAGCGCTTATGGGAAGCTGTTATAATTTTTGAATGAAATGTTTATATTTTATGACAGATTTTTAAATATCTGACTTCCTAAAGTATTCGAAAAGTCTTTTAATGAGATTACTATGAGAATTTTCATGTTTTGTTCGCGATATTTTTTTAATTTTCAAGATATTTGAACAGATTTTATTTTCGTCAATTCTGGCATTTTCTTTCAGGAAATAATTGTAAACTGACCTCAAAATCATCTAAATATAACAGTTTTATATCATATTTTAAATATTTATTACGAATAAAGGAAATTAATCTAAATTAGGTAAGATAATATACGGTACTCCTATTTTTTTGAACAGTCGTAATCGGATATGAATTTCGAAAAAAAGTTAATACCAAAAAAACTAATGAACCTATTTACAAAATGCTTCCAAAATGGTCAGTTTTCGATCTCCTAATTCAATTATAATATTCTGTTAACTGATTAACAGCGCTCTGTTAACTGCAAAATGAGCACTGCACAGTGGTATAGGAAAAAAAAAGAGGGAAATAATTCGGTAACTTCTAAACGGTTAATCCGATTTTAATGAAATTTGGTATGCACAAAGAGGAGGTGTTGTCGAGTTTAGGTTTTGAATTTGGACCTTATAGGCCAACCAGGGGGCCGGCGGGGGTCCTCAAATTAGGACACCTCGGCTATGTTAAATTTTTAAAACGATCCTATTTCTTCATTTGAGTTCCGATTTAAAAAAAATTTCGTATATAGAATCTCCTCATCGAGCACTATAAAAAATGTCGTCATAGCAGTAAATTATCTCTTATAGTTTAGGAGATATTCGCATTTGAAAATTAAAATTTTAAAATTTTTACCGTTCTTACTTTAGTTTTTTGATAATAGCGGGTCCAAATATTCCCGATTTTCGCCATCTTTTTTTATTCGCTTAACAACAAGTTTATATATCAAGCAGTGAAAGAATTTTGTAAAAATCATGACTGAGTCCAAAGTTATAGGCATTTTAATTTAAAAAATTAAAAAAGGCGATTTTTTGCCATTTTTTTGGGAAAAAAGTATCTTTTTCTTTTTAAGTTATCTAAAAAGTTTATAAGAAGATGTATATAGAATTTATACTTTTTGAAAAGATGACTTTACATAAAATACGATAAATGAAACAAAACCTAAAAATTTTTGATACCGAGGGGACCAGGTCCATCCAAAAAACCCTATTTTTTTATAGAAAATTCAATTTTGAGCAAAAATTCTCAAATCGCATAGTCGATATCAAATTATAGTGACCTGTTTTATATGACCCAATATGTTCTTAATCATTTTGTAACGGGTTTCGATAACCCCGCCCCTGGTATGGATATAATAGGCAAAAAACCAAAAAATCCCATTTTTGGGATTTTTTAAAACTTTTTTGGGAATTCCGGGATTTCTAATAAGAAAATTCGAAATTTTTTTTTAATTTTGGATTTTGAGTAAAAAAATCTACCTAACTGTAAAATTTCATCAAAAAATATTCATAAATATTATTGCAATTTGAAAAATTTGTATCTTCGCAAAAACTGAATAAAAAACATTTAAAAAAAAAAAACATTTTTTAATTTTCAAAAATTATATACAGTTTTGAAAAATAGACAAAATTACCTTTCCATTGATATATAACATGCCTACCTAATGTTTTTTAAGTGACAAATTAATTAGGGAAAACTCAACATCTTTTAGAGAATTTACCTAGTACTATTATTTTCATCCATACATTTGTTAGGCATGTTTTACTACCTAAATTTTTATGAATTTTTACAGCCACTTTTTACGATTAATCTTTTATTCTTTATCCCTAAAAAAATTAACAAGTATTTATTTTATATAAAAATAGTCTTTATTTATTTTTTTTTATAAATTAATATAATTTTGTAAAATAATCGGTATCACAGTAGTCCATATCTAAAAGATAAAGTAAATCTTTAAATTCATGAATATTTTCAAATGCTAACGTTTTGTAGCAAATCCAACGTTTCCTTATAGTAGATAAAACAGGATCAGAAGATAGAATCAGATTATTAAAAATATCTTCATTTTGAGACTGCCTAGAACACTTCCTTGAGCTAAACTGATGAATATGCTTAAAGTCTCTATTCCTCGATTCTTGGGGTTCTTCTGTAAGCTCTCCTAAAGGCAGAATATTATGTTCTATGATGACCTTTCCATGACATAATATATTGTGAACTGTAGGTGTCATTTCTTTCCAGGGATATAATTCCAAAAGTAATTTAGAAACTTTTGTAGAATACTCTCCAAATTTTGTTGCGTTCACTTTATGCTTGCTATTTATCGCCATTAGAATAATATTGACCTTTTGCAGTAAATCCATACTAATTCCGGTTATTTCGGAAGTAGTTTCAAAATGTTTAAAAAAACGTCTAGCGGTATTACCATCGTTTGTGCTTCCATATCCTGTGAGTGGTTTATCAATATTTAATCCCATCCGCTTTTTAAATTCCTAACATCTTTTAGAGAATTTACCTAGTACTATTATTTTCATCCATACATTTGTTAGGCATGTTTTACTACCTAAATTTTTATGAATTTTTACAGCCACTTTTTACGATTAATCTTTTATTCTTTATCCCTAAAAAAAATTAACAAGTATTTATTTTATATAAAAATAGTCTTTATTTATTTTTTTTTATAAATTAATATAATTTTGTAAAATAATCGGTATCACAGTAATCCATATCTAAAAGATAAAGTAAATCTTTAAATTCATGAATATTTTCAAATGCTAACGTTTTGTAGCAAATCCAACGTTTCCTTATAGTAGATAAAACAGTATCAGAAGATAGAATCAGATTATTAAAAATATCTTCATTTTGAGACTGCCTAGAACACTTACTTGAGCTAAACTGATGAATATGCTTAAAGTCTCTATTCCTCGATTCTTGGGGTTCTTCTGTAAGCTCTCCTAAAGGCAGAATATTATGTTCTATGATGACCTTTCCATGACATAATATCTTGTGAACTGTAGGTGTCATTTCTTTCCAGGGATATAATTCCAAAAGTAATTTAGAAACTTTTGTAGAATACTCTCCAAATTTTGTTGCGTTCACTTTATGCTTGCTATTTATCGCCATTAGAATAATATTGACCTTTTGCAGTAAATCCATACTAATTCCGGTTATTTCGGAAGTAGTTTCAAAATGTTTAAAAAAAACGTCTAGCGGTATTACCATCGTTTGTGCTTCCATATCCTGTGAGTGGTTTATCAATATTTAATCCCATCCGCTTTTTAAATTCCTCTTGAATTCTTCGTTTCTCACTGGCTCTCATTTCCATTAACTCCTTATTGTTATTTGCACTTTTGTTTGCATTTTCCGGTATGCTTCTGTACTTTAAATCATATGCTAAATGTAGAAAATGTTCCAGAAATCGTATGCGAGCATGTAGGGGGGATATTCCAAATTGTAATATTTCCTCATTTATTGATCTTTGCTTGGAAATATTCGAAAATTCTGATTTTTTATCACCACATATGTAGCAGTACCAAGTAGATGATGTTCCTGTAATGGCATTTCCAACTTTCCCATCAATCATTGTAAGTTTTAAATCAGAGGACATATTAAACGAATAATTTTTCTATTTCGATTGTTATAGGTTCCAAGTTTTTAATTTCTGCTTCAATACGATTTATCAAATCTTGCGTTGTTGTTTTGGATTCCTTTATATACTCAAAGCTTATTGGCCTACAAAAAGCTTTGGATCCTGGAGTCGAATCCTTCCAAATATCATCGAAACTGGTTGATGGAGAATCGCTGTCAGCATACTTTCGAATTCTTAATGGAACTAGCGATGCCATAAATACACTTTTATACTCGGAAGATGATTCACTTGTGTTGATTTGTTTATATTCCGAGAGTGCTGATAATCCATCACATCCCCACTTACAAATGAGTTGAAGATCAAAGAATTTATTTTTTTTAGTTGGTCTGAAGAAAAGTCAGAAGCAATCCTTAAAGCAGTATTTTCGAGTAGAGCGCCGAGTCCAATAACAGCCTTCCGATCAGTTATTTCAATAGGAGGTGGTATAATGCTTTTCTTCTTTTCATTTATTTTGTCATATGATGGTAAAACATCCACTCCTTTTTCAGATAGCGCCTTTCTTAACGTTATGTAGTTATCACGACTTAATCCCAGCTGCAACATAAGCGCAATAGCTTCTTCCTCAGTGAACGTTGTATCAGATGATGGTGTGGGTATACTCTTTACAATTCTTTTCAGTCGTCTTGGTGCTGCGGTTGGAAGAATATTTGCAATTTTTATGGCATCCAAAGGCTGTTTTTCTTTTCTTAACATTGCTTTAAAAGTGTCCGAAACTTCTTCGTTAGATAAGGTTTCTAGTGAAGTTGATAACCTTTTCCTCTTAGGATTTTTTTTCAAATCCTCATACTGCTTACAGGGAGCACCAACAGTTGATACGCAAATAGCAACTTCTACACATTCATCCAGCCAATCAGAAAATTTCGATCGAAATTTAGCAATGGAATACCGAACACTCTTCAGTTTTATATCAACTGATTTTATAAAATTTTCAATTTTACATATATCAGTTTTATCCACTTTATTTTTATGTGCAGTTTCAATATATTTCAATAAGAAGTTCACTTTATCTTGAAAAGGAGCTGAAGAGTGTTCAAATAAAATGGAGCACAAATCATTTTTTTTAGTACGATCGCCATGGTTAGAAAATTACAAATAATTACAAACAGATATAAACCTTATATATTAATTACAGGTACTTAAATTAAATTATTTTTTAAAGGGTTATGATATTCTACCTAATATGTCTAACGTATCCTTATGTAATGAATTTTTCCTCAATAGGTCACTTTAATAAGCTACCTATTAAAGTGACCTATAGGGGTAAAAATCATTACAGTTTAAAAAATAATACCTGAAAATTTTTTAATATATGTAACAAATTTAAGAGTTAACGTTATGGATGAAAATAATAGTGCTAGGTAAATTTTCTAAAAGATGTTGAGTTTTCCCTAATTAATTTGTCACTTAAAAACATTAGGTAGGCATGTTATATATCAATGGAAAGGTAATTTTGTCTATTTTTCAAAACTGTATATAATTTTTGAAAATTAAAAAATTCGCGGAATACTTTTTTTAAAAAAAATTAAAAAATGTTTTTTATTCAGTTTTTGCGAAGATACAAATTTTTCAAATTGCAATAAAAATTTTATTTATGAATATTTTTTTTATGAAATTTTACAGTTAGGTAGATTTTTTTACTCAAAATCTAAAATTAAATAAAAAGTTCGAATTTTCTTATTAGAAATCCCGGAATTCCCAAAAAAAGTTTTAAAAAATCCCAAAAATGGGATTTTTTGGTTTTTTGCCTATTATATCCATACCAGGGGCGGGGTTATCGAAACCCGTTACAAAATGATTAAGAACATATTGGGTCATATAAAACAGGTCACTATAATTTGATATCGACTATGCGATTTGAGAATTTTTGCTCAAAATTGAATTTTCTATAAAAAAAATAGGGTTTTTTGGATGGACCTGGTCCCCTCGGTATCAAAAATTTTTAGGTTTTGTTTCATTTATCGTATTTTATGTAAAGTCAGCTTTTCAAAAAGTATAAATTCTATATACATCTTCTTAGAAACTTTTTAGATAACTTAAAAAGAAAAAGATACTTTTTTCCCAAAAAAATGGCAAAAAATCGCCTTTTTTAATTTTTTAAATTAAAATGCCTATAACTTTGGGCTCAGTCATGATTTTTACATAATTCTTTCACTGCTTGATATATAAACTTGTTGTTAAGCGAATAAAAATCGGGAATATTTGGACCCGCTATTATCAAAAAACTAAAGTAAGAACGGTAATTTTAAAATTTTAATTTTCAAATGCGAATATCTCCTAAACTATAAGAGATAATTTACTGCTATGACGACATTTTTTATAGTGCTCGATGAGGAGATTCTATATACGTATATCGTTTTAAAAATTTAACATAGCCGAGGTGTCCTAATTTGAGGACCCCCCGCCGGGCCCCTGGTTGGCCTATAAGGTCCAAATTCAAAACCAAAACTCGACAACACCTCCTCTTTGTGCATACCAAATTTCATTAAAATCGGATTAACCGTTTAGAAGTTACCGAATTATTTCCCTCTTTTTTTTTCTATACCACTGTGCACTGTTAACAAATCTGGTTTGCTAGTTAAATTCGAATTTAACTTCACACACAGATTTTGAGGAAGGATCCAAGATATCAGAAGTCGGACATAGAATGTTACGTCTAATTTAAAAATTGTCTAAGGGCGAAATGTACCTACAGCCAAGCCATAAATATTGATATATCATATGTAACGATCGAACTTAAAATTACGACGTAATATATAAAAAACAAAAAGGGCGGTATTTCTAGACGTGACAAAAAAATAATTTGTATATATTTGGAAATGTTATTAACATATCTTTAATTCTAGGGGTGTGACTGACACAACTTTTTTTGTCCATAGAGACCGACCCACTCTAGTGTAACCGTTATTTTAAGTCTCTGGTTTTAAGTGTTCCAAATACACATTTTCCCAGGAAAAAATTATCAGCAAATGTAAGAGACAAAATTTGGTTAGAAGCAATAAAATGCGTACAGTGCGTACGGCACAGATCGCGAATTTTCGAAATAATTTACCAAAATCATCTTCATATAGGGCAAGTACGAAGCCTATTGGAAATAATAAAAATCAGAACATTATTACTCATATCCCCATATAACCGGACGATTCGAATTGGTATTGAATAACCATAAAAGTGCTAAGTTTGGGCATCATTTGACCTTAGCTCTATAAAAACGTCCTTTCAGAAAAATAAAAATTTATGTGAAGTTCATCACACCCTCCTATATAACATTTTAAATATACTCATATCTTTTTCATGCCCTATATACTTTCTTACTTTTTTCCTTTCGGTTGTTTAAAAAGAAATTGTTGCTAACATGCGATGAAATAAAATTGACAAATATTAACAAGTAACTGTTTATATTTTTTTTGGTTATTTTATTTTTTTAGAATTTTCTTATGAAGTAAGAAATATTGAGAGCAGGACTTGGTGTAATCCAAGAAGAAATAAATCTTAATAAAAAGAGTCTGCTTCATAATAGTGCTTCGCTCGAGTTACATACCCACTCCCTAGATCAATAATAACGGATAGTAAAGTGTACAGTAGTTTAATAGTTTTAAATTACACTTTTGTTTATTTTCCCACACTCAGTAAAATATTTTAAAATTATGGTAATGAGTATTGTAGGTATGTAGTTATTTCTTACATTACTTGGTAATGAGTTGTCGTTACCAACAACATAAATTAATTGTTTTGAATAGAATTTGTAGTTCATTGTCTGTGGCGTATGTCCAATAAGGAATTAGTTATTATTTCTAACAGTAGTCGATTTTGGATTTTTTTTAAAGAATGTTGCTATTTACATTTGTGTGTAAACCATTCCAGATAGAATGTTAAAATTACTTTTAAATGGGACATTGAGTAAGAAAATAGACTAGGAAACATTAAAAATAACTGTAAAACTAGTTATTTTTTGGTCATCGTCGAGCAAAAATAAGTAGTTATTCACCCAAAAAGTAACTACTTACACTTTACTCCAATATTACCTACTTACCGGATAAGTAAAGATTTTGCTTAAGTACATAAATAACAAGTTAGAGTGCTATATTCGGCCGTGCCGAATCTTAAATACCCTCCACCAGCTGCTTTAATATTAATAATTTTTATTTCGTGAAATATTTGTGAAAATAAGTTTTCTCATGACTTTTAATAGAAAGAACATTACAAGTAATGGTTAATAAATGAGTAAAATGGTTAATAAAGTTATTGATAGTTTATTTTAGAAATTTTGCTTGGAAAATTTGTATACTTAACATAAAATAAGCGATTAATATCTTCATGAATAAGGAGATAATTATTTATAATTATAGTTATGATAATGCAAATAGATTAATACTGTGGAATGGCATTCGATGGGGCGATCGGATAGAGAAATTGACAGTAACATTTCTGAAGTAAAAAAAGTTTATTTTTTAAAAACTTTATTTGGTAATGAGTAAAAAGTGTTTAATGTAATTTTCGAAAATGAACGAACAATTATGGATGATCGGTAAACAAATTTCAAGTATATTTTCTGTATATAAAAATTTATGTATATAAAAGTAATATTAGTAGTAAATTTTGTATATATATCGTAATTAGGTAGCGAGTTATGAGCGTTAAAGTGATTTTCGGGAGGGGTCCTGTTACAGGAGCTATGACCAAATTTTGTATAAATAATTTAATTAGGTAGTGAGTTATGAGCGTTTGAGTGATTTTCAGGAGGGGACCTTGTATAGAAGCTATGACCAATTTTGTACGATCGGAAAAAAATTTACGGTAACATTTATGTATACAAAAGCAATATTTGTGCCAAATTTTGTATAAATATCTTAATTAGTTAATGAGTTTTGAGCGTTTAAGTGATTTTCGAAAGGGGACCTAGTATGGGAGCTATGACCAATTGTGGACCGATGGAAAATTTTTTCCTTAGTATGAATTGTATTAACGTATAACTTTAATTTGTAAAATTTTGTGAATATATCGATATTGTAACGGAAGTTAAGTGATTTTCGGGAGGGACCTTGTATTTTTGGCAAAATTTATCAATTTATCTGCAGTAGTTTTTGTAAAAAGTACAAATAAATATATGAAAAATCGCCATTTTTTCGAGGTTGTCTTAAATTTTTACTCATAACTCTGATACTATTTCACCGATCTTGCTGATTTTCAATACCAAACTGCTTAGGATAACAATGAATATTTTGAATGAATTTTGTGGAGTTTCATTGCTTCGTTTTAACGTGAGCATATTTTATACAAACAGACAGACAGACAGACGGACATATCTAGATCGACTCAGAATTTCATAAGGATCAAGAATATATACTTTGTTGGGTCTTAGATGAATATTTCTTAGTGTTACAAACGGAATGACAAACTGATATATACCCTCTATCACCACTGATGGTGGTGGAGGGTATAAAAAATGAATAAATATTTTGTTTTATTTTTTGGTAATTCATAGATTTTAAAATCTATAATTGGCGCAGTCGTTAAAGGATGTACTCAGTTTAATTATTAAGAAAAACAAAAATAATTATTTTGTAAATTATAGATTTTAAGATCTATAATTCGCGTACATTAATGTAAGGTAGACGATGGTTTTCCTTATTAAGTTCAATTAAAGTACAGAATTAATACAAAAAAACACACCCGATTGTATTAATTTTTACATATTTTTGCTTCCGCGAAGTACTAACGTAAGGCAGTAGAAACTGTTTTAGCGATCATTTACGAAGAGATTAAAATTATATACATAAGAGTGATTTTATGATGATATAGAAAAAACAAACACATGTACATATATATAAGTCAGTTATTGTTTTGATCTTTAAGTGAGCAGTTGTGTCGAAGTAATCTTCAATCTGTGTTTGAATCGTGATAAATAACACACATACATATTATATTTATATATAATATATATATATTATATATATTATATATATTATATATATATAATATATATATATATATATATATATATATATATATATATATATATAATATATATATATATATATATAATATATATATATATATAATATATATATATATATATATAATATAATATATATATATATATATATATTTTTCCCTACAAACATTTTCTATTGCGGAAGTTACCCGTGTGAAACTTCCAAACGTGCTAAAAGCTCGCCAGCGATGTTGCGATGTTGAAGTATAAGAATTCTTGTCACCAGTCGGGAAGAACTGATGCCGAGCTGGGGAACGTCTAAGAGTAACTTGGAAGATACTTCTGGAAGACCCGCAGAAGAAACTTCTAGATGACTCTTGGAAGTAAGGTATTACCAAAGACTCTTCTAAATGTGACTAGGAAGTCACTTCTTGAAGTGACTACCTAGTATCCTCTAGAAGTGTTCCTATCTTATCTTCTAGAAGATGGGTTTTCTCTTCTTCTATTTGTATACTCACCAAAATAAAATCTATAAAAATAAATCTAAATAAAATGAAATTTTATAGTTTTTATTGAATTAATTGAAATTAAAATAGTAGAAAATATAATTGATTTAAAAACTAATCTAAAAAAGTAATATATGTACATTAGACCGACTCACAAAAAAAGGTGATTCAGTTACCCCCCCCCCCATAATATTCGCTGTTATGTAATATGATGTTACCCAAAATATTTTCGGTTAAGTGTTGTCGATTCGTGAGCTGGACAGTTTTAAAGAAAATATCGTATGGGAACACGATTCTTCATGTTAAATTCAATATTTTATCCAGCTTCAAAAAATCTTTGTTATGTTTTATAATGGTTCCCAAAATATTTCTAGTCGATGGCCGTTCGTGAGCTATCTTCTAGTCCCTTTTTAGTTATTTTGTTTTAAATTATACAGCATTTCTTAAACAATATATACAGTATGTGGTATCATTTGAAAGGTTTTTTGAAGCCAAGTCTAGTGGTGCGCAGAATTTGCAAAATTGTGCATATATTTCATTTTTCTTAGAAAAAATCTAACAACTTTAAATATTTTGGAATATGACAATTATAAGCAAACGGTTATTTATGATTAATACATCATTGGAGGCGACTTTAAAATACCTTTTAAACGATACCCCGTATTGGAAATTTTGTTTCAAAACAAACAAAAATTTAAAAAAATAATTCCAAAATACCTTTTTTTAATTTGGTCCAGCGGTCACTCAAAATATTTTGGGAATCATCATAAAACAAAGCAAGGTAAATTTTGGGAGTTGTAACAAAAACACGTTTTTGCTTTCCATACAGAGTGAGTCGGTCTAATGTACATATGTATCAAAAATATAGAATTATTACCTTATAATAAGATAATTTTCAGGGAAACTGTATTAATATTTCAACTGCTGACTGGTATACTTCCAAAAATTGTAAAACGTTGGACTCTAAAATATTTTTGTAGTTCTTCATCAATTTTATGATCAATCCATCAAATTGTAAGAGTTATATTATGGAACGCATTAATCCTTCAACGAAATAAACTAAAATAATCTTATAATTAATATTGAATATACATACTTTTGTATTTATTGAAATTACCAGTTATACTTTAGGAAGCAATAAAAATAGGATTGTCTCATGTCCATTTACCACCATAGTTTAAACGGTCAGATCCATTTTTTACATTTTCTGCAAATAATCGACATTTTTATATCTTTTATACCTTCTATAAAGATCTGAAATTACTAAGTCATGGATTATTTTTTAAATTATTTACAGTCACTAACGATAGAAACACCTTAACGACCCTAAACGGGATATTGCTTTTGACACTAATATTGCAATACTATTTGTTTGCTCTCTTCTAACACTTAGGTTCAATATCTTGGGAACGGCATGCTAAATATTAAGAATATTAGTATCATATGATAGGGCATAGAAAGACCTGGTGTTAATAACTAAAAAAGTACCTATAATTAGAATAATTAAATCCAAAGCTATATGAAAATTAATAAAATTGTATTTATTTAAAAAAGGTGGGTTTAAAACTGTCTGATTTCAATATTAATTATCTTATATGGCAATTTCGTGTCGAGTGACCCAAGTCAAAAAATAATTTATGTATGTTATCATTATATTATGTAATTTCAATATAATGATTCCAGACCTAAACGCGCAAATACTTTTAAAAATATTGAAAGTTAAGATTTAACTCAAATAAATCTAAATATGTTAAAAATGCAATGTTCATCAAATGAATGTCGAAATGTACAACTTGAAAAAGTCTTTAAATGCTTATACCTCCTAAACGAATTAAGAGAGAGTCGAAATTTAATATAAAGACATTTTTAATTAAACATATTAGACTTTTTTAAAAATAATGGAAATGGAAGACGTTAAGAGTTGTTAACATATTCCTAAAATAGTATTTTAATATGACAACTTACTTTTTAATTTTATTTATATAATCCTTCCTTATACATTTTGGTATATATTTAATACACTTCGCCAATTAAGAAAACCTTCTTAAATGTTTATTAACAGTTGATTTTTAACACAACACTGTCATATTGTTTTTTATTACTTAAGATTCACAATATTTTAATTACACTATTATATTATAAGTTTTTATATTAGTTTTAAGATGAATAATTAAAACTGAACATGACTGAACAAAACACAAAACATCACTGAACTTAACAAAATTTCTGCATTATTTATTTTTATTTTTTTCACGCTAAAAAATGGAGTATTTATAATTTTTTGTTTTTGTACTCTTCTTACTATCATCCGGAAGTAACCTAAAAGTATACTTCCAGACGGCGAAAACTAGAAATCAATGTATTTTGTTTTTGTAAAATGTGTGCTCTCGTCTGACAATTGTACAGAAGTGACTACAATCCACACTTCCAGATGAATAAAATACAACATTAATGTAAACACTCTTCAAACTGTCTTCCAGAAGTGACATAAACATACAAATCAAGAAGATACAAATTAGGAAACAATGTATTTTGTTATTATAAAATGTGTTTTCCCACCCAACTTTCATACAGAAGTCACTAAAACGTATACTTCCAGATGAAAAAAATTCAACAGACATGGTTTTTTGTTTAAGCAAAATGGATGCACTCTTCTAACTATCATCCGGGAGTAACATAAAAGTATATTTCAAGAAGACGAATATTCGAAATCAATGTATTTTGTTTTTGTAAAATGTGCGTTCTCGTCTGACAATCGTCCAGAAGTGTTCCTGACGTGGCGTCTGGGGTGATGCGCAATAGTTTTCTCTTTTAAATGTTTGAAGGGCTGAGTAATAATAATAATCACACTCTCTTTAATCTGCTTCTAATATAACTGTGAACGAAGAAAAATAAAACAACGAAAACAAGCACAGTGGGTCATATCAATAAAAAATTCTGTTAAAATTTACTGAGAAACGAAGATTACTGATATTAAAAAAATATTAAACGAATTAATTGTTCTCAATAAAGCAGAAAGTAATCTTAACTTAAAAATATAATAAAGAAAACTACATTACAAGGAAAATACATAGCGACGGAAAATTTATCAGCAGTTAACAGGAGTTGGAATAAAGAGAAATTACTACAGTTGTAAAAGCATAAAGTGAAGTTAAAACTCTTCGGTGGCGTGTTGTGCATTTTTATGTCAACTAAGAAAAAAAAATATTGTTCTCAATAATGCAGAAAGTAATCTTAACCTAAAAATATAATAAAGAAAACTACATTACAAGGAAAATACATAGCGAAGGAAAATTTATCAGCAGTTAACAGGGGTTGGAATAAAGAGAAATTACTACAGTTGTAAAAGCATATAGTGAAGTTAAAACTCTTCGGTGGCGTGTTGTGCATTTTTATGTCAACTAAGAAAAAAAAAATATTGTTCTCAATAATGCAGAAAGTAATCTTAACCTAAAAATATAATAAAGAAAACTACATTACAAGGAAAATACATAGCGAAGGAAAATTTATCAGCAGTTAACAGGAGTTGGAATAAAGAGAAATTACTACAGTTGTAAAAGCATATAGTGAAGTTAAACTTTATAAATTTAATATATATATGTTGTGTTTATGTGAATCGGAAATTCACTTATTATCACTAAATTCTTTTATAATTAACTATTTGCTTCGTAAAAGTACCGTTGTGAATCGTATATTCACTGATTATTATTGAATTCTTTTATAAAAGTACAACGGTACTTTTACGAAGCAAATAGTTAATTATAAAATAATTTAGTGATAATAAGTGAATTTCCGATTCACATAAACACAACGTGCTTTTACGAAGAAAATAATTTAAATCCAATAGAATTAAATATTATTCCGTGAGTTTCCAACTCACATACGTAAATAAACTTAAAAAAAATATGGCAAACCTTCAGAATCGATTTGCATTCGATGCAAATACCCTGATCTCATTTTGCAAGAAGAATGACGATCAAGATCTCGCTAATCAAGCGGATGCTATTTTAGACATTAGAATGAAAGATATTGATTCTCGCTGGGGAAAATTAAAAAAATCATACGAAGAACTTATGCTTTCCGAGCTGAGTGAAGAAATTAAACCACGGCACAAGAGCAATATGATTCGTGTGTTCATATATATTATTTAGCAATATCGAAAATTCTCAATCTTATAAAACCAACAAAAATGAGTATAGAAGCGCGTGATTGTATAGGCCCTGTAGTTTTAAGTCCACCGGACGGTAACTGCAATTCTGGATTAAAGCTTCCACCATGCGATACCCAAGTTTTTTCTGGAGGTTATGAAGATTGGCCGGCATTTCGAGATGTGTTCACGGCAGTCTACATCAATCATCCAAGGCTCACAAACGCGGAAAAACTCTATCATCTTAGAAACAAAACAACTGATACGGCTGGGGCGATTGTAAAAAGGTTTACGCTGACGGACGACAATTTCGAATTAGCCTGGAATGCACTCAAGTTGCGATACGAAAACGTGCGAGTACTGGTAGATAATCAAGTTCAGAATCTTTTCAACATTCCCGCAGCCGTGAAGGAAGACAGCGAGTCTCTACAAAGAATCCACAGTTCCGTAACAGATAGCTTAGCAATGCTTCAGGGGTTAGGTGTGTCAACAGATGGTTGGGATCCAATGTTAGTTAACTTAGTTTACTCGAAGCTACCTCACGAAACGTTAGCGCAGTGGGAACAGTCGCTAAATGCTAGTAGAGAATTGCCACCTTGGTCAGATTTATGTGATTTTCTGTTAAAAAGATGCGAAGTAGTAGAAAGAATTTCGACTATAAAGGTTGCAAAATCTCCTTCTCTCAGCAACAGTGATTCTAAATCGCCGATTCATATGTACGCATCCCAGGAAAAGCTTGATTTGAAATGCAAAATTTGTGAAAAAGATCACAAATTAAGAATCTGTCCGCAATTTCGTTAACTCTCTATTCAAGAGAGAGTAGATTTCATATTCAAGAATCAATATTGCAACAATTGTCTCTTACCTTCCCACACTAAAAAACACTGCACCAGCAGAAGTACTTGTCTAAGTGTAAAGTAACGAACAAACCAAAAATGGTCAAATAAATTTGCCTAATAGGTCTGATCCCAAAGCCTCAAATAATCAATCTTATGATTTAAATAAAAACGATCAAGAACTGTCTACTTCACAGACAATAAAACCTAAGATTAATGCAAACTATGCTACAGACAGAACAAATATTCTATTGCGAACGGCATTATTGCAGATTGAATCTAGAGGGGAACTATTCACAATCCGTGCGCTAATAGACCCCGGTTCCGAAAGAACTTTTCTCTCGGAAAAGATTCAAAGACGACTCAATTTACCATCAAGGAAATCTTATTCCGAAATTATCGGAATTGGAGGCCAATGTCAAACGGCAGAAAAAGAATGTAACATAGTTTTGGTATCAAAAATAAAGAATTTCATACTTCCAGTAACAGCTATTGTATTACCAAAAGTAACGAACCAAATTCCTTCCATCTCCTTTAACGTTGCAAATACAGCTAAACTTGCTAATATTGATCTAGCCGATCCTCATTTTAATATATCTTCGCCTATTGACTTAGTTCTGGAAAATAATAGTGAACGTTTTATAAATCTAGATGGAATTAGACGAGATGTCTGTGGTTCGGCCACAGCATACAGAACCGTATTTGGATGGGTCCTTAGTGGTTCAGTTCAAACAAAATCTATATTTTCGTTTTCAACAAGTGTCAAATCAGCAGAAGAAAATGATTTAGATAAATTGATCCGGAAGTTCTAGGAACAGGAAGAGTTAACCTCGGCCCGTCCAATCTCCTCTGAAGATGAATATTGCGAACAATTCTACACCCAAACGACGAAGCATTTACCAAATGGTCGTTACATGGTAAGATTGCCATTCCGACAAGAGTTTCCAGAGACTAGATTCCTTGGCCCATCAAGATTTGTTGCTCTAAGTCAGTATGTTCGTCTGGAGCAAACATTAACGAAAAATCCTCTACTACAGAATCAATATAATGAAGTTCTCAAAGAATACATTACCTTAGATCACATGGAAAAGACAACGTCAAAGGAATTCTTCTCAAATGAAAAATGCGACTTGTTTTATCTCCCACATCATGCAGTAGTTCGCCCAGAATTACTTTCTGGGCGCAGAATTACTTTCTGGACAACAAAAGTTAGAGTAGTGTTCAATGCGTCCCGTAGAACAAAATCGGGTTTTTCACTTAATGATGTATTATACACAGGTCCCACACTACAAGCAGTAATAATAAACTGGCGATTTTATAAGTTTGTGTTTAACGGGGACATACAAAAAATGTATCGTCAAATATTAGTAGATCCAAGAGACAGACCATTCCAGCGAATACTTTTCCAGAAGTCCCCCGGGAGGCTATCAAAGATTATCAAATGAAGACAGTTACATTTGGAGTAAACTGCGCGCCTTTCCTTGCTATTAGGACATTACTTCAATTAGCATTGGATTATACAGATCAATTTCCGAAAGCTGCAGCAATGCTGCAGCTGCGGCAAACAACTCCCAATTGTTAACTTCATTTCCCAAAGAAGATTTATATGATTCAGATTTTCTCAAATTTCACGACGCTAGCACAATGAAAGCTCTGGGCATTTGTTGGAACGCAGTAACTGATTCCTTCAGTTATTATTTTTAGCCTATCCCTCAGGCATCTCAAATAACAAAAAGAAAAATAGTATCGTCCTTTGCCAAGTTGTTTGACCCCGCCGGTTGGATATCTCCAGTAGTGGTCAAAGGAAAACTTCTTATTCAACAACTATGGCTAGAAAAAATTGATTGGGATGATATCGTAAGTTCAGATTCTCTCCGAATCTGGAATGAAATTATCACTGATTTACAAAAAATTTAAGAAGTCCATATTCCTCGTTGGATTCAGTTCACTCCCGTGGACAATATTCAAATACATGGGTTCTGTGACGCATCAAAATTAGCCTATTGTGCGGCCATTTATATACGCATAGAAAGGTCTTCTTTAGTCGTCTTCTCCAATCTGTTGGTAGCCAAAACAAAAGTAGCTCCTTATCAGCAATCACATTACCTAGACTTGAACTATCTGGTAGCGTTATGCTCGCAAAACTAGTACATCATACCATCACTTCACTTAACCTAGCTGAGACCGAAATAAATCTATGGTGTGAGTCGTCAATTGTCTTTGGATGGCTAGCAAAACCACCAGCTACTTGGAAGGAAATTTATGTGGCTAATCGTATCGGACAAATTCATACATTGCTTCCCAATGCAAAATGGCGCCATGTACCAACACATTGTAATCCGGCTGACTTACTCTCAAGAGGTTGTAGACCTCAGGATCTCATCGGCAACTCTCTTTGGTGGCATGGGCCTGCTTGGCTAATACATCCAAAAACTGAATGGCCACAGAATAACCCATTAAATTCGTTTAAACGCTATGTAGAAAATCCTAAAAGCGATATGGGAAATATAACTTTACAAACTCAAACCAGTAGTTTCCATACTGCTATAATTCCAGAAGATATACTTAAAAGATTCTCCTCTTATACTGGAGCATTAAGAGTTTTAGCATACGTCTTCCGATACATAAGACGATTTAAAAGCTCATTTGCGAATCCAAATTTTTCTCTACAATATAATAATACTAAACTTGGCCAAGAAGAAATTAAATCAGTCAAATCCAGACTAATAATACTTGCTCAGAAAACATGCTATCCGGTACAATGTGAAGCCCTTTTAAAATCGAAGCAAATTTCAAAAGGTTCTTCATTATTTACTCTTAATCCATTATTAGATCAAGAAGGTATTTTAAGAGTTAACGGTCGATTAGCCAACTCTTCACTCGCCTTTAAAGAACAATTTCCAATAATATTACCACGAGATTCTCGGATTTGCGAATTATATCTATTACATTTACATGAATTTCTAGCGGTGAATGCAGTCAAATGTGTCGAATGATACAAATGGAATTCTACATCTCCCGACTAAAACTTCGGGTAAAGAAGGTGATCAGATACTGTAAACCGTGTATAATACATAAACGCCAAGCGTGCTCTCAAATAATGGCAGCTCTACCTCCTGATCGCTGTACGTACTCATTTCCCTTCAATGTTACCGGCATCGATTTCGCAGGACCGTTTGAACTAAAAAGTTCCACTCTCAGAAGTACGTCGATTGTAAAAGGGTACGTCTGCGTGTTTGAATGCTTCGCTACAAAAGCAATCCACTTGGAACCCTGCTCAAGCCTTTCAACTCCAGTTTTCCAAGCAACATTTTCGCGTTTTATAGGACGACGTGGTCTTCCTCAGCGAGTAGTTTCCGATAATGGTCGAAATTTTGTTGGTGCCAAGCGGGATCTACGTCGAGAATTTACCACTTTCATCCAGACGTTATCCCAAGATATAGCACAAAAATATATTTCTCATGGTTTCGAATGGTCTTTTATTCCCCCACAGGCTCCTCATATGGGAGGTCTCTGGGAAGCCGCGGTTAAAAGTTTTAAATTCCATCTTAAACGAGTGGAAGGTGCCTATCGCTTCAATTTCGAAGAATTCACTACGTTATTAGCACGAATTGAAGGAGTATTAAATTCTCGACCGATTTTATCTTTATCGGAAGACCCTATCGATCTAACCGCTTTGACCCCGGACATTTTCTCCGAGGTGGTCCAATTATGTCATTTCCTGAACAAACAACCGATAATCTAGCTCTTATTAACCGATGGGAAAAACTTACAGCTATTCATCAAAAACTTTCTCTACAATGGAAAGAAGAATATTTAAAATCTATGCACAAAAGATATAAATGGAAATTTTCCACTCCCAATTTAAAAATTGGAGACTTTGTGGTAGTAATGGATGATCTTTTGCCCCCTTGCGAGTGGCGACTAGGTCGAATTGAAAAGGTTCATAGTGGTACTGATCATTACGTACGAGTAGTAGACGTTCGGACTCAAAACGGGACTATAACTCGTCCCATAACGAAATTATGCTACTTGCCCTATAATAATTCTTAAGCCAATAATGTCATTCTTAATTACGTGGTTCGCGGCAAGTAGAAAGCATAATATAAATTAATCTACATTAATAATTACGTATAATTTTCCCAATCTCTATCCCATATTTCAGATATTTCTCCATTGTAACCTTGCATAGTTTACTTAAATAATATTTGTTTCTATTTCTAGTCCACGTAACCCAGCCGTTCACCAGTGCCAACTGTGCTACCGCTACCACTCCCTCCGATTCTGTCGGAGTTTCCTGGCCATGGGGCCGACTCAGCGGAACCAGGTAGCGCGTAACCTCCACTACTGCGTTAATTGTCTGGCAAGGACACACGTCGTGGCTGAATGCAGCAGCAGTGACACCTGCCTATATTGTCAACAATTGCACCACCCGCTGCTGCACCCCAACAGACGCAATCGCACCGTAAGGCGCAGTGTGCACGAACGGCTGGGAGAACGACCAGGGACTACCGGCTCACCTGTCCGGAATGGGGTGTCTGTAGTGACAGCCATCCGGTCCACCACTTCAGGCCACACCAGAAACGGCAACAATAGCAAAAAACGCCGCTCCACCAACTTGAGAAACGGCAGACGAACATTCACCACCCACATAAGCCACCACGCCATCCGCCGCCACAATCGCACCAACAACAACAACCAAAACCACAACCAGCCACCGGCTCCCAATCAAAGGATTCTGTCCGAGGCGATCCGGTCCTTAGCCGTGATACTATGCGCCTCCTCCGAACCATAATTTGCACAAGTGCAACGAGGGGCGCCATGTATAAATTAACACAATGTATTTTTTTTGTATTTTAAATGAATTATATATATGAAATGAATTATACCAATGAATTGTATTTAGTATTATAAGTAGCTATATGTTTTCTCTCCTTTCTTTCGTTAAATGAAAATAATTTCTCATTCCTTGAGAAATTATAAGTTGCAAAATATTTATTTATTTCAAATAAATATTTTATTAACCCTTTCGCTACAAGTTTTTATTGGCTGGTTCAAAAAATCTAATTTTTTGGATTTATGCTAAGTACTATTGACCCTAGAAACAATAATCAATAAAAAAAATTTTAAAAATTTTTACCCCAAATGTGTTTTTTAGAATGTATCCATATGGATACAAATTTACTATAAGGGAAAGAAAAATGCAAAAATTTTATTAATTTGATAATAAAGTTTTTTTATTTATTTTTTATTTATAAACATAAGATAAATTTTTGGTATAAAATAAAAATAAATAATTCATGCAGTTAAAAAACATAAATACAATTTTGATTAATACATAAAATATAATAAAATATAATTTATTCCATCGATAAATAATGATAATCCTTAAAACGATTTCTGGATCCATTCGGTACACATAGAAGAACATCACACTTGGAACATTTATATCTTGTTTGACCCTTACAGTCCTTATATTTACATCTGCCTTTATCAGTCACATGTTCCGGCCAATGTTGGTTTCCGTCATATCGCACAGAATTTGCTGGAGTTATTTTTCGACTTTTACCGGATGTTGAAAGACTTAATGAAATATCATTTGAGCACGCTCATCAATGAAATGATCATAAATTTTTAGAGTCCACTTTATAGATCTAATCGAAATTCTGTACAAAGACAGAAGGAAATCCATTTTGTCTACGACACCCATATTTTTGTTGTACTCGGCTACTATTTTTGGCTGTGTTATTTCAATATTTTTTTTTCTAAGACGGAAAATCGGCACACTGAATTTAGGGGTTCAGAACCATGAATTGAAGACACTAGTTGAACAATTCCTCCGTCAAGCCACCTCAGAAGAAATATATTGTTCGACCGCTCTATGCGATAATCAAAACTTCCACGGCCTTCTTTTTTTAAATTTTTTCTGATTGTATATCAATTTTTCCAAATCTATTTCCTCTTATGGCTCCTGTTGACCAAATTCCTTTTTCGCGTAAATATAAAACTAAATTTAATGTTGTGAAATAGTTGTCAAAATATAGTTTGTGATTATTTTGCTCAGATATAGTTTTTGAAAGATGAATAACTATATCTGAGCAAAATCCAAAAGACGGTTCACTTATAATTGTTCCTTTTCCCTGATATATTTCAAAATCATAAACAATACCATTCGAACTACACAAACAAAATATTTTTATACCCCATTTTGTATGTTTCTTTGGCATATATTGCCTAAGTGATGTTCTTCCTTTGAAAGGAACCATCATTTCGTCAATACTAAGATTTTCATCTTTTTGAAGAGAATACGATTTTTGAGTAAACATATTTATAATGCTACGGATTTTATATAATTTATCATTTTGAATATCATTTGCTGAAAATTTAAAATTATTGCGCAATAAGTGAAATGTAGTTCTAGTCATGTTGTCTGGAAACGAAGGGATTTCCGTACCAATTTTCCAGTACATTTCTAATCTAGGATAACCAATTGTACCAATAAATATCTGTAACGCTATGAATTTTAGAAGTTCTTCATAACTCATATTTATAGATTTTCCATCTCTTATGAGAGAAAATTGGTTTGTCCACGAAACAATATTTCGAAGAAAATCTTCATTAAAATACTCTAAAAAATATTCTACAGGTAATTTATTTACTTTCTGTTTCTCTGTTTCTGAAAAAATATTTTCTGGACAGTCCCACGTTGTCTTTTTCCAACGAAATTGATCTACTTTTTTCGGTTCAAAACTTTTAGAAGTTGAAAGATTGTTCTCAACTATTCCTGTTGAGCATCCTTGATCTGCTATATCTTTAGATATAGTAGGATGGTTATTATCATTGTCTAGATCAATATCTTGTATATTTATTTCATATGGGCCCTGCCGAGAAAGCTCCTCCAACATAAAACTTTGATTACTTTCAAAAGCATCAAACAAATTATTAATAATATGTGATTCCTCCGTTTCATCATCAGAAATATCGGAATCAACGAAATTAGTTAAAATTTTTTCAATTTCAGAATCATTTATTTTTCTAGGCATTTTTTTATTTCAACAAGTACAAGCGTAAATGAAAATAAACGTCTGTACCGTATCAGCATGT
>NC_060952.1:51980140-52112254 GCF_022045245.1 Lucilia cuprina | reverse complement strand
TGACTTTTTTCGACTATTTTGACTTTTTTTCACTCTTTTAAAATTTTCGACTTTTTCCGACTATTTTCGACTTTTTCCGACTATTTTCGACTTTTTTCGACTTTTTACGACTTTTCGACTTTTTTTACTTATCGACCTTATTCGACTTATCGACTTTTTTCGACATTTTAACTCAAAATCCTTTGAATATGTTACATATGAGAGTTGCCAAGCAAATTATTGCCAATTTCTATCCATCGCAAATATCTATCTATCTATGAAAAGTTTGAATTATCTAACAATTTTCAAGATATACGAAGTTAGATGAAAGTCCGCTATTTTTCTTTAAAATGTTCATATTAATATTTAAGTTCTTCGTGCAAAGTTTTAAGAATTGAGTTTTATTAGTTTGCCAGATAAACGAATTTTTGTATTTAATTAATATCGGAGGTGCCGCTTCCCTCATAGGTAGTACGTCAATTTATTACCCAAAATGTTTACATGGATGTTACTAAATACAACGCTAGATACATAAGTATGTATGTATGTATGTATGTATGTATGTATGTATGTATGTATGTATGTATGTATGTATGTATGTATGTATGTATGTATGTATGTATGTATGTATGTATGTATGTATGTATTATTCTCCGTTCGTGTTACACAAAAGTTAGGATATGTTAAAAAATATTTTCTGTTTATTAAATAAAGATTTACAATTTCTGGAAAAAAGTAAAATGTTGGCTTTTAAATAATTTTAAAATTTGTGTGGGTTGGAGAGGCATATAATTTTTGTTTTTTTTTCGAAATGTGTGTCAAAAGTTTAATTTTTAGGTTATACTGAATAATACATAGCTTAGGTTAAGTTAAACAGAACAATAGTTTGGTTCTTTTCAGAAATTTTTTAATTATTTTTGAGTTTATATGCCCGTTATAATACACTAAGTCCTTTTATGAACCAGAAATACTGTAACAAAAATTCTAATAATTTTTCCGCTATAAGCTCTCAAAAATGCAAGTTTTGAGACAAATTTCGGAAAAGATTGCAGAAAATATTTTTTTAGAAATATTGTTATTATTTTTCAATATTGTTATTGTTATTTGCAAGGTCAATTTATCGCTCCTCTGACTACTTCTATGTACCTAACTAATCAATTGCAGCTTCAGATATATGTAAGATTGCTTTCTTATGATGTATTACTGTACATAGCTAAACTAAAAAGGGCAAATATCTTATTCAGCAATTCATAATATATCGCAAGATATTCTCATCCAACTAAATATAAGTATATTTAATTGATTTCCGTACAATTCTGTTAACCGGTTTAACCGAATTTTTTTTTTGTTCTCGGTTAACCGACAAATCGGTTTTCTAGGAATGGCCAATTTTCGGTTAACCGGTTTCATCAAAAGTCGGTTTTTTATAAACACTAATATGAATTAATTTTTAGAAAATGGATTTAAAAATTTATGATTGCTAGAATTAAAAACATGTTATTCTAAATTTGTTAATAAATAAAGTTATATTAAAAAATCTCATAAAAAAGTTTCTCTTTATTGATTTCCCCAAAAAAATTAATCCATTTTTATTTAAAAGAAAATAACAAAAAATTTGAAGAAATTTGGCGCAAAGAACGAAATATGTAATAAAATAATGCGATTATAAATAAAATATGCAGAAATATGTTGTAAAAGACAAAATATGGTGTAAAGAAATTGCCTGAAATGGATAAATATTTTACTCAAATATCCATGCTTTGCGCAGCAAAAATTATGATATTGCATAAGCTAGATTTGAAGGACGCATTCAAAAAAATCTTTCATATTATGATCTAACAACACAGAAAAAAATTAAAATGAATTTCAATTATGAAATTGCTCATATTAATTAAAAAAAAGTTTTGATTTTTCACTAATCATCAAAATGATACTATTGATTAACTGAAAATTAAAAATGTTAATTGGAAAAAACGTGGCAAAAATTTCAATTAAAACAGTATTATTGTAATTAATTCGTTTAATTAAATCACGTCTTTAGTGAATTCGATTAACATATGTACATATGTATGTATGTATGTATGTATGTATGTATGTATGTATGTATGTATGTATGTATGTATGTATGTATGTATGCAATCGCCACCATATTTACAGATATACTTCATAACTTATAAAAACTCCTAGCATCCCCCGGGGTCATGCGCCAAGAAATAACGATCTAAAAAGAGACTACAAAAGAAAACTTAGAAATACGTTTGAGAAATCTTGATCAAAGCTTACCTTGTGTTAAGTCCACTGTTTTTTTAGATGTATCAGGGATATAATGCGTCTAAATATAGCATCCCATCTTACAAAATATCTAAAAGACACTATATTAAATTGCGTACATATATTTTTGAATGAGAACTTTTTTACTTACGTAGGTCCACATAACAGAGATGAGTAAATTCCCGTTCATTTTGTGTTTGAATGGAAATAACACATTTTTTTTATAAAATAATGAAAAAATTCTTTTCTGCAAAAGTTTTAAACTGTTTTTTTCTTTTTATTTTATTTTTACAAATGTCAAAATATAAAAAGTTTCAAAAATTCAAAAAGTAATTACAAAAATAATCACATTAATTAAAAATATAATTAAATTAAAATTTAATACTGATTAACATCTTTATTGAAAAAAATTACTGAATATTTTTTTCTGTGAAACATTAATTTAAAATTCAATTTTGCTATTATTGCAGGATTCCATTCCGATTGAAAGTGAAATTATTTCCGTATTTTGCTTTTTGCATAAGGCAAAAAAGGCAACTTAAAGTGAGATTGATATTTGTTTTAAATTATTGTCTTTTTTAAGTTTTAAAAAATCTCTTTACTTTTAATAAATTTCTTTATATTATACCTCAATAAAAAACAATTTTTCACTTTCGCTCTACTAAGACTTCTTTCAGCTCAACAACTATTATAATTAAATTTTAATGTCTATTAATAGATTTCAATAGTAGATATTTTATAATTCTGTTCTCTAAGTGAAGATTTTTACTTTTCTTTCAATTAGCTTTCTTATAGAAGTGCATTGGCAAGCGAGATTTTACTCATTTATATTTTCTTGTATCTGAAAAATAATGTAAAAGGCTTTACTTCAACAGGATTTTTGGAAATTCGATTGTTTAGAGTAAATTCGGTAACCTCATATCTCCTAAACTTGAAAAGACACAAAAACAGTTTAAAGCTTAAACTGTTTAAAAAATAAAACAAGTCAGAAGTTATAGTCGGGCGAGGCCGACCATATAATACCCTACACCTGTATACGAATAAAATGTGATTTAGTTTTCATAATAAAGCATTTAAGTTGAATTGTACCTTGCCTCAGATATATTAGAGCCATTTACTGTTTCAAATGGGTCAAATGAGGCCCTATAATTATAAAGTCCAT
Organism: Lucilia cuprina; assembly: GCF_022045245.1. Lineage (NCBI taxonomy): Eukaryota > Metazoa > Arthropoda > Insecta > Diptera > Calliphoridae > Lucilia > Lucilia cuprina. The sequence goes on along the minus strand of NC_060952.1, from coordinate 52,108,842 downwards.
CAGGGTCATCAAGACTAGTATAGAACTTTTGTCGAGATATGAGTATATTAAACATAATTATGAACTTAAAAACCCTATTTGGCGGGTTCAGTTCTATTGGGCATAGGTGAAATAATGGACCGTTGTTAACAATTATCAATAGGCTTCGTCTACAGTACCATAAAAGATCATGTGCCAAATTTCATTGAATTATCTCCAAAATTGCGACCTGTAGTTTGATCTTTATTATCTTTATTATATTATATTAATAATAAAGAAACTTTTCGTTACGTTTTCTTTCTTCTAATAGTACTTTTCTATAATATTGAACCTAGTAACATGAAATTATGCGAGAACCTATAAAAGGGAACTTGTTGGTACCTTTTCGTCCTTCAAAGGGTACTTTTCTATATTTCTATAATATTGAACTAAGAAACATTTAACTAATAATGTAGAGCCCGGATTAAATGACAACCCATAAAAGGGGTCTTTTTGTTTTTTTTTTTTTTTGTTCTGCTTTTGAAATTTCTATAACATTGAACCTAGTTACATGATATTTAGCATATAGAGTCCTGATTATGTCTATATACGTTTCTAACTGACCGACATCATAACACAGCCTAACCGGTTAAAGCTAAATAGCTTTAGAATTTCAAAATGGAAATTCTAATGTTTAGAGTAAATTAGGTAACCTCACATCTTCTTAACTAGAAAAGATACAAAAATAGTTTAAATGTTATCGTTCTTCATTTACATAATAATTTGACAAGTGTCTAGTACTATTTTCAAATTTTGTCCATTTAAGAAATAAAAGGATAAAAACTGTGTACAAATGGGGAATTTGTTAACCCTTTAGCTACATAGTATCCATATGGATACACGTAACTTTAGGAGCACTTTACACTTTCCAGGACAAAAAATAAGTGTGGGATTTTTTAGTTTATATTATTTTAAGACCTTTTTAATTATTTAAAATATTTTTTATAAATTTTGTTATAGTTTTTATTCAAAAATTTTTTATTTAAAAAAAAGATTTTTTTTTTTTGGTCAAAAATAGATTTTTTTATTATACTAAAAATATACATAAATTTGTTTTTTTCCTTATGAAAACATATCAAGCACCTACAGAAATCTTCATTTTAATCCATTCCGTTAAAAGTTAAAAGATTTAAAGTGTCAAAGAAATTTAATTATTAAAACTAAAACTACTTTATCAATTTTAAATGCATTAAAGATTTCGTTTACTTACTTTTTAATAGAAATACAAATCGAATTCGACATAAGATAGATTTTTAGAAACAAAAATCTTTCTATCAACAAGTAAGAGTGCTATATTCGGCTGTGCCGAATCTTATATACCCTTCACCATAGTGTATTTTAAACATAATTGATCTTACAGTCTAGTTAATAAAAACATTAAAAAAATTTGAGTCGATTTAAGCCGAATGTTTCGGCGGCGGCTTAAGCAACTAAATATAGTTCGGCGGCGGCTAAGCTCCGACTCGAAGCCGGTCGACTTCGACCATTGGATTAAACGGTAAGTTTTCGTTTTGCAAATTATCATGAATAGTTTTGTTAAACAAATTGTAATTATCTTTACTTTACGCTAGATATACATATGGATTTCTGAGCATCATTTCTGAATATATTTGTGATTGTAGAAATTTATTTTAAAAATAAAAAAATCTGTAAAAGTGAAATTAGTGACAATTGTCAAAATTTAATGTAATCAAAAAAGATTTCGTTTGGCACAGCAAAAGTAATAATATTTTCCACCATAACAACATTTTATTTTACCATAGAACTTTGCTGCCGTTTGGCACACAGTCTTTATAAAAATTTTGTTGACATATTTTTTTTGTTTGTTTTGTTTTTCTCGTTTTTCTTGTGTAGAGTCCTATTTTTTAGTATTATTTAAGAAAAAACAGAGTTGAATCGCTAAAAACTATTCGATTTTGAGTAGATTTTAACGAAATCTAGTTACGAAGTAGATTTTGTTTTATATGGGAAATCTAGTAAAAATCAACTAGATTTGGCTCGAAATCTCATAAGTACTAGATTTCGTGTGTGTAAATGGGGTATTAATCCCAATTCTACAATTAATTTATTTATGTATGAATGTATGTATGTATGAGCACCGTGCCCCTTCATAGATTATTTAAGTACATAAATCCTTTTGGTTATTCCAAAACTACGGTGGCGTGTCATAATGTCCATTAATGTTATGACACCCAAAACTACTCCCCTGTAAACATATTTAGAGTATATGATCCGTTTAGTAGCACTATATAATGAGACATGTTTATTTTTTTGAAAACAATATGGTTCATTTCCTGCATTACAAAGGACCATGATGCGGATCATGTACTCCCATAATATTAGGAAGTTATTAGTTTTGGGATTAGTCTGATGTAAAGAATTGGCTTGAGTAGTCCTCCGTGAGAACTACATGGACTTATTCCATTACAACTTAACTTAATCTGTAATATATATTTAGTAATACACTTCTTCTTAATAATACAGGTGCAAAATAGGGCTGGTGAAAGTCCTGCAATACCGTAGAGTACGAAAAATACATCAATTTCAATATTTATCCGCAAGATTCCTTCTACGTATAAAGAAAACATTCATTTCGGTATTTAATATTCCGTTTAGACATGAGGTTACAGCATCAAATAAGGGATCGTGTAATATATTTAAGTATAAATAAAATAATATTTCGCAAAAATCGTAATAAAAGATTTTAAAATAAATTCAAATCTAAAATTTATATTTTACTCAAGGTTGCCCAAGCCCTATGCGCTTGGTACACTTTTGTTTTTGTAAATGCGCTTAGCTATATGCAGTGTTTTTCTATACACTTATATGCGCTTAACACTAGCAATACGTTGTTGTTGTTCTTAACAGTTTACAAGCAAGAGTAAAACATCAACACTTTCGTATTCATTGCTGGTAAACATTGACGAGACGTAGATTTTGTTTATCGTAAAAAAATTGTTTTAAAAAGCACTTGGAAAATATTTGTGTTAGTGTTAAATTTCAAACTTACATTTTTCACATAAAAATTATTGTACAATAACACACAATCTACTCTAAAATAATTGAAAATGTTTTAAATATTCATTAAATTCATTAAAAAATATATTTGCAAAACAAAAGGGAAAATTATTTTATTTTAACAAAAAATGCAAATCATATTTTTTTGCCGTGTACGTATGTGAAATGTTTTTTTTCTTTTTCCTTGTATGAATGTGTTGGTTTTTGCAACAAAAAATCTTAAATAAAAATATGTTTTTCTTTAAATGTATTGGTATTTACTCTTCCCAGCAGTTCGACGGGACAGTCCCGAACCATTTAACCTACCACTTGTGGTGGCCCCTAGCCACCTGACTACCCAGGTGACCGACCATTTTAACATGGGCTTGTCCTACGAGGAAGTCAATCGTCACTTTACACCCTATAAAGAGACAGTAAAGAGAAGATTGCCTCTGCTCTCGCTTACAAATGGGACACTAAAGTGACGACTGTCTTCATTCTCGATTACAAAGAGTTTATTTGTGACGAAAGACCAAAAACATACGAATTGGAGTCAGCCAGGTGGTAAGATATTAATGAAACTAAAATTTCAAAAATTTCAAGTGTCTACTCTCTAGAATACTAAGGGACAGTAATGTGACGACTGACCCGAAAGATATAAATTTGAGTCAACCAGATGGTGGCATATTACTAGAAAGTAATAATCATTTCTCCAAAAGATGGGTAAAGTAACTACTTTCGCAAGTACAACAAAAAACAACTTTTAAGAGTATAATCTCTAGGTTACTTGAGGACAGTAAAGAGACGACTGTCTCCGCTCCCGCTTACAAAGAGGACACTAAGAGACTCCGTATAAATTATAAAAATATTTCTAATACTCCAAATCGTTTATCTCATGATACCCCTCGATTTATGGAGTTAATGGAGCAAAAAATACATCAAATGTCTCTACAAATCTCTGCTAAAATTTCCTTTAAAATCTCTACTCAAATTAAGGAATCAGAGGATCGCATTTTATCGAGAATTGATATTATTGATGTTAAATTGCGCGCAGTTTCTGACAGAGTCAGTGAACTTGAAAAAACCATAACGGAAATATTTGATTTAAAAGAAAAAGTTAATAAATTAAAATTGTTTATTGATAAACAGGAAAACTCCTTAATTGCTGGCGAATTAAGAATTAATGGTATTCCATTTGAGGATAATGAGAACTTATTTAACGTTTTTGAAAATATTTGTTCAGCTATTGAATTGCCTGTTCCTAATATAAACTTGAAACGTATTTATAACTTTAAAACTAAACGCAACAAGGTTGCTCCAGTTATCAGTTTAAAAATCTCTTCATCTCAAGATAAAAATATATTTTTTTAAATCTTTGGCTGACTTTCGCATGAGAACTAAGGATTTGCTTCGTTTGAAACATGCTGGTTTTCAGTCTCAGAAACCTATTTACATTAATGAGGCACTTACCAGGGCAAATCCTCAAATTTTAACTGAGGCCGTTAAATTAAAAAAGAAAATGAAGTTATGGTCAGTTTTTACCCGTCGTGGCCTAGTCTATGCGAAGAGTACCATGGATGATACTGCATTTCCAATAGTGGACTTTAATCTTTTAAATGCATTGGATTCGACTACCTCAGTGAACGATGATACTTTTGATAATGGGATTCAACAATAATCAAACTAACTTACAAATCCGTACTAACCACCTTATGTCTTTCCTTTTTATTCGGATATTTTTCAATATTATACCTATTAATTTTAAGTTTTTAATTTTATTTAACAAATTGTACAAGTTTATCTTATTAGATGTTGCGATATTTAAAGAAAACACATCTGATGGGTTCCTACAATAATCCTACCAGTTCCTCAGTTTGTACACACTCTATGATACGTATTCTTGGTAAACAGAGAGAAGGGCTAAAAGTATGCCACATAAACGCACAAAGTTTAAGTGGTAAAATAGATGAATTTAGGTACATTTTCGAAAATTCTTATTACTTATTACTCGAAATCAATAACGATAATCGTAAATGTTTAGTGCAAAGAATAAATAAGAAGTGAAACGCTGTCAAAAAGTACCTAAGTCTACTGTCAGTCGGTACCTAACTCTAAGAATGTATTAGTAGAATTCTCAAGCCAATATAGTTGCAAAAAATCGGATTATTTCATTTGAATTTATATTTTAAAAGATTTCTTTAAATATTTTGCAACATAATTTATCTATAAACATTATATATGAACGTATCTTTGCTTTTTAATCTGCAATATTGAAATAATAATTAAGTTAGTTGAAATATTTTTTTCTTGTACCATACGAAAATTTACAACATTGTTATTTTTTCGTTTTAATTTCAACAACAAAAATTAAATGTCAAAAAAATAGTTTTTCGTTTGTAAAAAATTGAATCTTTTCGGGCTATTAAATATATTTAAAGTGTGCAAAAAAATAATAAAATATAACGTTAAGTGATGAAAAATATTTTCAAGTTCTATAAGCCACTAATTTTCGCGACAAAGTTTTGAAGTTTGGAGAGAGAGTAAGTTTCTTACATATCTGTTGGAGTTACACAGAACTCGTCTGTGAGAAGAGCGTAACGTTGTTGTTGTAAAAAAAATGACAGCGTTTCACTTTTTAGTGTTCAGTGGTTTAGTGGGTGTTATTTACAGGCCATATAAAAATATTGACTTAATGCCAATTATTACTTATTTGGTGGAGAATTCCTTGGTTTATAATGATATAATTTTAACAGGGAATATGAATTGCAACCTATTGGAGGATACTTCTCTTAAGAATATATTTTTGCCAATTGGGTTCCATTATGTTAATACTTCCACGCCTACTCATTTCCCATTGAGCAACAGTACTGTCCTTGATGTATTTTTAGTCAACAATCCTGCCAAAATACTGCTGTATGACCAAATAATGTCTTCAAATTTCTCAAAACATGACCTCATTTATCTAATCTACGATTTTCCCCTTTATGATGATAATAGCCCTAAAATTATATATTTTCGTGATTATAAAAATTTAGACTATTATGCTCTTTCGTCCGAAATTGATACTCTTAACTGGTATAACATTTATAATAACAGTGAAGTTAACAAACAAATAGAGTATCTCAATGAAGTAATTCTATACTTGTTTGAAAAATACATTCCTCTCAAAACTAAAATAGTTAAATCTTCCTCTAGGCCGTGGTTCAATATGAAAGTTATTAGAAAAAAGAAACCTTGCTTATGAAAAATGGAAACACAAACGTATGATACTTTCAAATCAATTAGGAAAACTGTTAATCAGGCTATTAAAAATGCCAAGAGAGAATATTTTAATCGAAAATTTAACACAGATATGAATACCAAAAAAATATGGCGAGAGATTAGGAAATTAGGCTATAAGGATGATTCATATAAGGATGATTCAAAACAAACCAATCTTTCCGAACTTGAATTGAATGAACTAAATGTACTTTTTTCAACTCAAAATACCCCCTAACTTCACAATCCCACTATGATAATGTCTTAATACACAATTTTGGTACAAAGTTTAATTTTCAATGTGTTAATCATGAAGATGTTTTAAATGCTTTTCTGTCTATTAAATATAACTCTGTTGGTCTCGATAGTATAGACCCAGTGTTTATTAAAGCATTATTACCGAAAATATTGTTACATATCAACATATTTTCAACACAATATTTACCACTTCTGTTTTTCCTAAAGATGGAAAGCTGCTAAAATTGTTCCTATACCTAAAAATAATACGGAATTAATCATGAAGATGTTTTAAAGGCTTTTCTGTATATTAAATATAACTCTGTTGGTCTCGATAGTATAGACCCAGTGTTTATTAAAGCATTGTTTCCGAAAATATTGTTACATATCAACATATTTTCAACACAATATTTACCACTTCTGTTTTTCCTAAAGCATGGAAAACTGCTAAAATTGTTCCTATACCTAAAAATAATACGGAATTTAGACCGATTGCTGTCCTTCCATACATATCTAAAGCTTTTTAGAAAATTATGTCTGTGCAAATTTCAAACTTTCTTGACGCAAATAACTTATTGCATGCAAAACAATCTTGGTTTCGAAAGAAGCGAGGATGTATTACGACACTTATTGAAGTTTCAGAGGAAATTCGTATACCTGTTGATAAAGGGAAAATTACAATTTTGACGCTATTAGATCACTCTAAGGCCTTCGATTCTGTTAATCACCACATGTTAATAAATAAAATCACTAAATTATTTGGCTTTTCAATATATTCATCTAATCTTGAGCAATCCTATCTACAATACAGAACACAGCTCGTTGTCTCTTCAGGTTTACCTTCAGCTCCAGTGGAACTTAAAAGTGGAGTACCACAGGGCTCCATTTTGGACCCACTATTGTTTTCATTATATATTAATGACTTACCCAGTGTGATAAAAACTTGTAAAATACATATGTGTGCCGATGATGTACAGTTGTATTGTAGTTGAGAGAAGGAAAATGTAAACAATTGTATTATGAATATTAATGCGCACCTTAATAGTGTGCTCGAATAGGCCAAATGGAATGACCTGAGTTTAAATCCAAAAAAAATCACAATGTATTGTTATTTATCACAAGAAAATTGATACTAGCTATTTTCCACCTATTATCATTAACAATCAAAATATTAATTATGAAGAAAATGCGAAAAATCTTGGAATTATCTTCAATACTCTTACCTGGAATGATCACATAAATAAGATATCTGGCAAAGTTTATGGCATTTTACGTAAGCTATGGCATTCCCTAAGCCTAACATTAATGTTAGGCTTTTACTTGCAAAGTCATTTATTTTACCTACTCTTTTTTATGGATGTGAAATCTTCAGTAGCTGTGACAGCTTCACTAAGATCAAATTATCAAGAGTGTTTAACAATGTTGTAAGGTATGTTTACGGCTTAAGAAAATATGATCATATATCTATTTATGCTAACCGAATATATGGAATGTCATTTGAAAATTACTTGTAATTTCGATCTTTATTATTAATTCACAAATTGATCTTCACTAAGGCACCAGAATATATTTTCGAAAAACTTAAATTCGCCAGATCTAACCGAAATAATCTTCTAACGCAACATCTTTTAAGAATAAACTTTTTTTATACTTTAAATCGATTTTATAATTATAAATTATTTTGACCATTTTTATACCCACCATCAAAAAATATGGGGGGTATATTGATTTTGTCATTCCGTGTGTAACAAATCGAAATATTGCTCTAAGACCCCATAAAGAATATATAATCTGGGACCTCGTAAGATTCTAAGACGATCTAGCAATGTCCGTCTGTCTGTTGTTGGCACGATAGCGTCCACAAAATAAGAGATATTGAGATGAAATTTTCCCAAAATTTATTGATCAGAAATGTTTGGTATTGAAAATGGGCAAAATCGGTCAACGATTTCACATAGCCCCCATACAAATGTACCCCCCGGAATATTGTACAAATAGATTCAAATATTCACAAATTCGTTGTTTATGAAGCAAATACCACAAAATTTCGCATATGTCAGTTTTTTGACATCTGCATAATAATTCTGCATTATGGCGGACATAGGACCATAATTGACCCTACCCCCCATATAAGGTCCCCTGTAGAAAATGACTAAATAGCTGATTACTGGCTTAAAAATGGGAATATAGCGATGAAATTTGACACACATAAGTTTCATGCAAGCCAATATCTCTCAATCAAATTTTATGTATATCGGTCCATAATTGACCCTACCCCCCATATAACCTCCCCTTCAGAAAATTACTTTAACGCTCATTACTCGCTTAAAAATACAAGCGATGAAATATGACATAAGTAAGTTTCTTACTAGCCAAAACCTCTTTATGAAATTTTATGTGGATCGGTCCATAATTGACCCTACCCCCCATATAAGGTCCCCTTCAGAAAATGACTTTAATGCTCATTACTGGCTTAAACAAACGAATATAGCGATGAAATTTGATATAAGTAAGTGTCTTACCAGCCAAAAAATCTTTATGGAATTTTATGTGGATCGGTCCATAATTGACCCTACCCCTCATATAAAGTCCCTCCACATAATTACTATAACGCTCATTACTAGCTTAAAAATACGACTATAGCGATGAAATTTAACAGAAGTAAGTTTTATACTAGCCAAAATCTCTTTACCAAATTTCCCAGAAATATGTTTTATACTAGGCAATATCTCTTTACCAAATTTTATGTGGATCGGTCCATAGTTGACCCTACCCCCCATAAAATTTCTTTAATGCTCATTACTGACCTAAAAATTGGATATAGCAATGAAATTGCACAAAAGTAAGATTTATACAAATCAAAATTTACCAAATTTTATGTGGATCAGTCCATAATTGATGCTTCTCCCCACATAAGGCCCCCTTCAGAAAACGACTTAAACGTTAATTATGGGCGTAAAAATACGAATATAGCGAAGAAATTTGACATAAGTATGTATCTTAGGAACCAAAACCACCAAATTTTATGTGGATCGGTCTATAATATATTGGCTTGCATGAAACTTATCTGTGTCAAATTTCATCGGCTGTAATCGGCTATTTAGTCATTTTCTAAAGGGGACCTTATATGGGGGGTAGGGCCAATTATGGTCCTATGTCCGCCATAATGCAGAATTATTATGCAGATGTCAAAAAACTGACATATGCGAAATTTTGTGGTATTTGCTTCATAAACAACGAATTTGTGAATATTTGAAGCTATTTGTACAATTTACATTTGTATGGGGGCTATGTGAAATCGTTGACCGATTTTGCCCATTTTCAATACCAAATATTTCTGATCAATAGAATATATTTTGGGAAAATTTTATCTCAATATCTCTTATTTTGTGGACGCTATCGTGCCAACAACAGACAGACGGATGGACAAGGCTAGATCGTCTTAGAATCTTACGAGGTCCCAGAGCAATATTTCGATGTGTTACACATGGAATGACAAAATGAATATAACCTCCGTCTTTTTTGATGGTGGGTATAAAAATAATTGAAAAACTCCTTTGATTTAAGTGAAAAGTTTGTAGTCCGTTATTTAAATGAAATTTCATTTTTTTTAAATTACTTTTCAGTTGTATTTACCTACATAATATTTTGAGTGTAACTATTTTGCTTATAATGTAATGTCATAGGAACGAGTCAGTACTCACTGACAATACATCAGTTTCAGTTAACCAGTAGTTACCTCATGATGATTGTGCAATTTTCCTATATTTTTATAATTTTTTTTTACTGATTTACTAATTATTACTGATTATAATGCAATCAATAGCAGCAACATTCCCAAACTATATACACCATTACCTTATGCCTTATATTCCTAAAAATGTTAATTTTTTAATAATAAATTAATTTTTCATTGTTAAAACAAATTTTAACTTTCATAATTAAATACAAATTTGTTGAGAGTTTCTATCAAAGAATAATAAGAAATTGGGACTTGTCAGTTGGTACCTAAAGGAATTGTCAATCCTAAACCTAACTCTAAGAATGTATTGATAGAATTTTTGTATATGTATTGGAGCTCCAACCATAGTTGCATAAAATCGTACATAAAAATTTAAGGAAAAATAAATTACATTTAAATTTCTACTGTCACATATTTTTCAATATATTTAACCCATATATATTTTCAAATAAAAAATAAGATTATTTTAAATAAGTTTTTCAGTTTCAATACCAAAATTTACAAATTTGTTTCTTCAGTTTTGATTTCAACACTAAACAATTAATTGTCAAAAAAAAATAAAAAAATATTTTTTTAGTTTGTAAAAAATAAGAATATTTCGGATTGTTAAATACAACAAAATTGTGTAAAAAATAAATAAATCTTATGTGTTTGAGAAAAAATTTCCAGCAAGACCTATTATCCCGGTATTTTTGCGATAAAGTTTTGAAGCATTACGAGAAAATTTAGTTCCCATAAGTGTGTTGAATATACACAGACTCCTCTGTGAAGAGTGGAAAATATTATTGTTGTAAAACAATGTCATAGTCCAAAGTCTTATTATTCTTTGATTTCTATTTTATTTAAAATTTTATTGAAATGTTTGTTTATTTCCTCGAACATTTTTGAGTTACTTTGAAACTAGTCATATTATGTTAGCAAAAAGTTAACTTGATTTTTAGTTGACTCACAAAATCCTACTGGGTTGTTATTCTGGAAAACTATTGTCAAAATCGTTAAAAGTGCACTTCACACGATCAAACTTTACGTACGTAAAGTCTAATGAAAAAGTAAAATGAAATTCCATCCGTATAATAAAAAAGAGAATAAAAGTCGTATGATTTACACGACTGGTATAAAACAATAAGAAAGTAAGATGGAAACAGCTGTTTCCTTTTTTGTGTGTGTTTACAACAAAATTTGTTCCTCGATTAATCGAATAATTTTCATTCGAATCGTAACCTTAATAATTTGTAATTTGATTTTCAAAAATTTTGTTTTTTTATACGATTTAAACAATACTAAAACTTTTTATTTTCAAGTGTATTCAGTATGTATTTATATGTACCTTACACCACTACAGTTGGTAGAGTATCATATTGACGGCCAAAAATACAATTGTCCAATTCACAACTCTTTTGTATCTACGTACTGTGCGTATTTTTGCATTAGTTTACAATTGTGTTATAATTTGTTGGTAATTTCCATTTAAAAAGCTTCTGTTCTCACTTAATCCAGGTCATACATACTTAATAACATGTTTCTAGGTTCAGTCCTCCTCAGTGTTGCCAGAACTCCCATAGAATAAAGTGCAAATGACTTTCAAAAAATTTCAAACAAAAAAGTAAGATTTTGAACATGACCCTCTCCGATTTCGATTAAATTTGGTACACACATTCTTCATGTAAATAAAGTTCTCCAAAATTTTTAAATTCGTTACGGTCCAGATTTTATCGATGTTTAAAGTTCATATTTTTTTGGATTTTTTTCAACAAGCATTAAATGTAACATCGTGTATTTACTAAACTGTTTATCCGATTTTAATCGTTTTAGTTCCCAATTAAAGCCTATGTCTTGTAGTTTCAAAATATTCAAGATATTTAAAAATTAGATTATTTTATTAAAAATTGATTTACTTGAGATTCCCTTATTGTCCCATTCTGAAATTGGTATATTTTATTGACAACAGTATAAGCAATTTTGAACATTAATTAAATCTAAACTAAAGAAAATATAAGGTGCTTTTTTGAGATATCCTTGACTAAGACGTTGTTTGATGTCTTGAATCATACCTTAAAACAGAAATATTTTAGAAAATATACGATGTAAAATTTAATATTGTTGAAAAATCTTAAAATATTTAAACTTTGAACCTTAATAAAATCTAAACTGTAATGAATTTGGAAATTTTGGTGAACTTTAAAATTCGTATTGATACAAAGAATATTTGTAGCAAGTTTTATCAAATTCGGAAAGGGTAAGGTACAAAACCTGTTCGAAAATTGTTTAATGCCCCTAAGAATAAGCATATACATATGTAGTATATACATATACATTGGTTGACAAAATAATGGAAACTTTTTCAAATATTTAAGAAATGGTTGAAATTCTAAACTAATTATTGATATACATATTATTAAAAACTATTATTAATTTTTATTAATATACATATATTTACCAAAATTAACAAAAAAAAAACATAATTAATTAATTAATTAAATAACTTTTTCGAACTTTTTATTAATAACTATACTATAAGAGTACTTTTTTGGACTTCTTCGAATTCTATTGTCATTAAATTATCCTGTATTAGAGCAGTTTTAGGAGGTCTTCAACCCATATGTTAAATTTTCCCTGAATATTTTTTATCAAATTTTTTAATCACATGGAAAATTAGACTGGCCTTGGTTGTAGTCGCTCTGCGGGAAAACATCTTAGTTTTAGAAAGAATCATTCTATTTTTCTACTCATTGCCAAAGATAACATAACCAGGTCGAATTAATATGAATTAATATCCTTTTAATGGACGTGTCCAAATTTAGCTAGAACATTTAGTTTTAGGACATTTGTAAGGTGGCCAAAGGGGAAAAATACTGGACCCGAAGAATATTAAGTTTAGAAGTGGCAAAATTATAGTATAGAACAATTTTTTAGGGCAAGGTATTGATCGAATTCAATTATAAGAAGATACTATGTATAGTATAAGGTAGATTTCTATGAATCTAAAAGCCAGTTTGGGAGTTGCAAACGAGTAGCTAGACTTGAAAATTATACCTCTATTAAAGAGGCCTACCTCTTCAACCCCAGAGAAAATCTATGGAAAACAGTAGTTCCAAGATATGGACTCAAAAAATGTCCTTTTAATTTTTATTAATATACATATATTTACCAAAATTAACAAAAAAAAAACAGAAACATAATTAATTAATTAATTAAATAACTTTTTCGAACTTTTTATTATTAACTATCCTAGAAGAGTACTTTTTTGGAATTCTTCGAATTCTATTGTCATTAAATTATCCTGTATTAGAGCAGTTTTAGGAGGTCTTCAACCCATATGTTAAATTTTCCCTGAATATTTCTTATCAAATTTTTTAATCACATGGAAAATTAGACTGGCCTTGGTTGTAGTCGCCCTGCGGGAAAACATCTTATTTTTAGAAAGAATCATTTTATTTGTCTACTCATTGCCAAAGATAACATAAACAGGTCGAATTAATATTAGCACATTTAGTTTTAGGACATTTGTGAGGTGGCCAAAGGGGAAAAATACTGGACCCGAAGAATATTAAGTTTAGAATATAATATTTAAGCATAAATCTAATAAATGAGCAAATCTTGGTAAAACGTGATGTGTTGGTGCGTATGTAAGATTTGGCATTCCCGAACTTTTACATGTTTTTACATGTTTATACATTTTTATTTTATTGTATATTTACATTTTAATGTAGTCACCTCATTGTAGTGACAGCAAATTTTTTAACAAGACAACGCTCTTTTAGCTTATTTTTTCAAACATTTTTCACAATTATTTCACAATAATATTTAAAATAATTCACTTCTTAATTTAATTTACAGTGTAAATTATAAATTACAATAAACATATGCGAAAAAAAAATTGTGAGAATTTCTTAAAATTTCACAAAACATCTCAAAACTAAATTTTTGCAGTTCTCTAGACAAATTAAACTTTAAAGTTCTTTAATTATAAAAAGTGCAACATAGGAGAAAAAATGCCAAAAATGCACTTTTAATGCTAAAAATTTCTAGCAAAAGACGAAAAAGTGCTAAAAAGCATCTAACATTTTTTTCTAAAAAAGTGAGAAAAAAGTGCTAGAATTGCACTTTTAATGCCGTTAAGGCAACACTGGTCCTCCTCGTTTATAGGTTATTACTTACTACGGTCTCTATATGCTTAATTTTACGTTTTAAAAATTTCCTTTTGAAGAACGAAAAAGCATTAAAATGTTCTTTATTACAGGTTCTCAATTAATCCTGTTAATACATGCTTAATTTTACGATACTAAAATTAAAAAAGTCAGCTTTTAAAGGGTCTCATTTAATCCGGACTGTACATACTTAATTTTATTTTTCTAGGTTCAATAATATAAAAATTCAAAAGTATCTTTTGAAGAATGAAAAAGTCCCCTATTATGGGTTCTTACTTAATCCGGCCCATACAGGTTTAATTTCACTTGATTCTTTGATTCAATATTGTAAAAATTTCAAGAAGTACCTTTTGAAGAATGATAGAGTACCAAAAAGTTCCCTTTTTAGGTTCTCATTTAATCTGAACTGTAGATACTTAATTTTATATTTCTAGATTCAATATTATAAAAAATTATCAAAGTGTCCCCTTTTATGGGTCGTCACTTAATCCGGGGCATACATGCTTAATTTCAGGTTTCTAGGTTCAATATTATAGAAATTTCAAAAACGTATAAAAAATCCCCTTTTATGCAAAAAGAACCAAAAGTGAGTACATTTTTCACTCTTTAAGCGTCCGAATATCCAAAAAGTACTAAATTCGTATTTTTATTTTTTCGTTAAGTTATGAATTAGCCAAAAAATATTTTTTGTATGGTTTTTGGTTTAAAACATGAGGTCCAAAAAAGTACCAAAATACAGTTTTTACCCGTTTTTTTCCTAAAGGGCCCGAATTTGAAAAAAGTACCAGACACCAGTCCGCTTATATTTTAAGTGAACGACGATAAGCTTTAAACTGCTTTTGTATTTTATCTAGTTTAGGAGATATGAAGTTACCGAATTTACACGTTTTTACCCTTTTTACTCCCTAAAGATTCGAATTTCCAATAATTAAAATAAGTTTTGTGATTCCAATCTTCGATTACACACTTTTAAATACTATTAATAATAGTATCAAATGATGACCATGGAAATAACTTACACTACAAATCGGTTCCGAAATAGGTTATTGTCCAAAATAATAAGATTTTTATATTAAATTGGGCTCAATTGGTGGTATAGATACGAACTGAACAAATTTGAACATGGATACATTATAATGTGTTGCTAGAGATGAAAAATGTCCGATCCATAAAACATTATAATTTTTATTATAATTTGAAAAAACCTGTTAAAATTGAAGGAAATATATGAAATTATAAAAATTTTAATTATATGTTGTAAGTTTTAAGTCACATTAATTTCGAAATAACAACTCTTTTCAAAAGTTAAAATTCCAACTTCTAATGTATAATTTGGAA
This sequence comes from Lucilia cuprina, assembly GCF_022045245.1. NCBI lineage: Eukaryota > Metazoa > Arthropoda > Insecta > Diptera > Calliphoridae > Lucilia > Lucilia cuprina. The sequence continues at coordinate 52,093,104 of NC_060952.1, read as the reverse complement.
GGTTCAATGACAGTCAGATCCAAAAGCCGAGGACTAAAGTGGAAAAAATTTCGTAGAAATGAGAAAAACTGTTCTACTATTTATTCCCGAAGGCAATCGGTCCGAATTTGTGTCACTGTTTTTTTAATAATATCCTTTTTTAAATAAGACCAATTGACAGCATTTCTGTATACTTATTTTTGTGATTAACTGTATGTATGCTCGAATTAAAAAACAAACAAAGCTAGAAAAAAAAAAACAAAAAAAATAACAAAAGAGCTTATTGATAAAAGGAAAGTGTATTACATATCTGACACACCACTATAGTGTGGAGGATATTATGCGTTTGTGCTGATGTTTGTAACATCCAAAAATATTGGTGATAGTATACCAATCGGCACAGAATCACTTTCTGAGTCGATTTAGCTATGTCCGTCCGTCTGTCTATGCTTCCATGTATAAGGATAGGAACATATTTACCTTTACACCCCTATGAGCCCCCTTGTAAAAAATCTCTTTTTGACAAAAATAAGCAAAAATATTTCGGAATAATGTTAAAAATCAAAATATCAAATCAAATGCTTTATTTTTTTTAACTGGTGACTGGTGTAGAGTATTATATAATCGGCTATTCCCGACAATACTTGTTTGTTTAAGTAAAAGGTATTTATGTATGTACTAAAAAATTAATGTTTGTGACTTGTGTTTCTCTAGTTTTTTAGAAATGGTAGGTACGTGTGGTAGGTACGTATATGGTAGTATATTAAAAGTGGTCTTTATTTTAGTTTCATGGAGTGCAACTTTCGGGATTCAATGGAATTCAGTCCAATTCCTTTTTTATGTAGTAATTTTATTTGTTGTTATTGTAAAATGTACAAAATGGTCTGCCCGATCACCTGTTATTGCATTTTTTTAGGCGCAACGAATGTCTCAAAACGCACACTTTTTCAAATTTGGTATAACGAAAATGTACCCACAAACAAATTTTCTGCTGTAGAGGCCCAGATATTTGATAATATCATGCTTAGAAATAATTTTAGTGAGAATCAGCGCGATAAATAAAAAAGAAACCGAGAAGCTTTATAAGTAGACTGGTAGAAAAGTGGAAGAACTCCAATAGGACTCTATAGAATTTTGAAGAACGCAGATTTGATTGGTTGGACAGTGAAATTTTATTGTTTGAAGAACCAACAACAAGTCATAATGCTGGACGACCTACAAAAGAGTTCGCAGAATGCTCCCGCCAAAACCCAAATACACAATGTTTCTAAACTTGTGAATGAAACCCCTTGTGAGGACCTTTTTATTGTTTGAAGAACCAAAAACAAGTCATAATGCTGGACGACCTACAAAAGAGTTCGCAGAATGCTCCCGCCAAAACTCAAATACACAATGTTTCTAAACTTGTGAATGAAACCCCTTGTGAGGAGCTTATAGTGGCCACCCCCATTAATTTACACAAAGAGGGGTAAAGAAAGTCATCTGAATTGGTATCAATGGTACATTCTACGCCCGATGAAGCTTTGGGTCTATACGTGGACGGCGGTTTCTTAAAAAATTCCTACAAACTTATGGAAACTGGTGCAAAAATAAGAATTGCAAACATATATCCATCGAAATTACTGATAGGCCTGCAGAAGTGCCTTTGCAGAGCTTGGTTGATCATACTGTATGGAGGATTGTTGAATTATGAAGATCCAATTACAGCTATATATAAATGGGGGTTTGATGGCAGTAGTGGACATTCCACTATCGGTAACGATTTTCTGACGCTTAATCGCTTCGAATAGATGAAAACATAATTGCTGTGTGCATTGTGCCATTCTTTAAGAGAATTTACGACCTTCTTCAACACGGGTTTGTAGACTAATTAAATTGATTTTCGAAAAAGAAACCTCTGAATTAGTTGAAGCAGTTAAAAAACAAATTTTGGAAAGAAAGCCCACACAATTTGAGTTTTTTCAAATGTATCACAAATTTTACATGATAGATAGATGGAAAAGTGTTTAGTGTTGTAGCAGAATACTCAACTACAATGAGGAACCACTTAAATTCTGTGAAAAATCGGTCATGTAACACAAATATGTTTGAATATGGATGTCAACACTCCATGTGTGGATAATATGCTTCGAATGCATTCTACACATTGCTTACCGATTGCCTATAAAAAGTGGTAAATTCGTGGTTGTGACAAAGACATAGTTGAACAAACTAAACTAGACATACAAGAAAAATTAAGAAATAGAATGTCTTTATTAGTTGATATTCCTATGACTGTGTCAGGAAATACTATTAACGGTAACAATGCAAGGAGATTTTTTCAAGAGCCAAATTTAACAATGTAGAATTAATAAGCAGATTTATTGTAATTTTACGAACATGGTTTTATATGCCGTCTTCCGTGCACAAAATTTTAATTCTCTAAGCGCCCTTCTTTATATTCCCGAAACCAAATAAAAGTAGATAATGACGTCCAAAACTTACTTTTAAAACTAATTTTTGCCTTAAAACTATGAATCAATTGTACAATTTTTTATCTAAATTATTAAAATAAATAAAATGTGATTAAAACTAACTTTTGTAAGTGAAAAAAATAATTATTTTTCAACGCTGTTTTAAATTAAATGACGCTAGAATGCGTATTGCGGTGTTTTGTTTCTGTATTTTACAGTTATAGTTTTTGTAATCGATTTGAGTATGCTAACATAGAGTAGACTAAAGTGCCAACTCTCTCCGAAAAAACTAACTCAGCTATCAACAAGTAGGAAAGTATAGTCGGGCATGGCCGACCTTATAATACCCTACACCATGAGTATATTTTTAAAATTTTTACTTATTATAAAATTTTTATTTTTTGTAAAGAAACTTTTATGTTGAATATTACCATAATTCCAAAATATTTAAGAAATTTATTGATAAAAAACTAAAATTTCTAAAAAGGCTTTATATAGGTCAAATATGGGCCGATCCTCGGTAAATTTGGGAAAAGGATATATTTCTAAATAACAGTTAGTTTTATTGAGTTTCATTGCGATACAAATGGTTACAAGTCAATTTTAGACGTTTAAGTCATTTTTTGAAGGGGGTTTGTATGGGGGCTAGGGTCATTTATAGGCCGATCCTTACGTAAATCTGCAGTGTCATTTATACTTAGGTTAGTTTAGGTTGATAGGAGGATGTATACTACATCAAATCCGAAGAAATACACCTAGGCCACTATCGGGCCTGTTGTGCGCTCCTTATCATGAAAAAAAAAACGGAACTGACTGAATTATTTTTCAGTGTTCAGGAACTCAGTTTCCTGAACGTAATTCCTAAGAATCTTCCAATCAGTGTTAGTTAGGAATGTTATTTCCGGAATAACATCACTTCCAAAATACTTGGATCTAACTTCGACGAATGCTGACAGTGGCAAAGAAAGTGTTCCAGAGTTTCACTGTCCTCTCCACATGCTCTACATTCGTCTGAATCCGCACGTCCAATTTTGTATAGATGTGCACGTAATCCTATGTGTCCACTCAGAATACTAACCTCAGACTTGCTCATTTTGAGGAGATTTCTCGTCTTGCTCTCATCAGGGTCACCCCATAGAATCTTCGTGGTTCTACCCACTGTTTCATTATTCCAAGAGGCCTTATGGGTTTCTCTCACCCATACTTTTAGATCAGTTTTTGTTGCGTCGAATGGTTTTGCGTTTGTCAGGTTAACTGCCTCGAGCTCCCTTCCTTTTATACTTATATAAAACTTATTTGTGCCAATTTTTAGAGAGATAGCAGGATGTTTGACGTAATTATGGCATAAAAAGTTCAAATCGGGAGGTACGGTTGTATGGGGGCTAGGTGATATAATGGACCGATTTCAAACATTTTCAATAGGCTTCGTCCTTGTGCCAAAAAACATGCTTGGTCCAAATTTCATCAAATTATCTTGAAAATTGCGGCCTGTACCTTGCGCACAAGGTTTACATGGACAGCCAGCCAGCCTGCCAGCCTGCCGGACAGACGGACGGACATGTCTTAATCGACTCAAAATATGATTCTGAATCGATCGGTATACTTTAAGGTGGGTATTGGACCAATATTTTTGTATGTTACAAACATCAGCACAAACGTATAATACCCTCCCCACTATAGTGGTGTAGGGTATAAAAAGACCTAACTCTAAGCATGTTTTAGTAGGATTTTCTTTAGAAGTATTAGTTTAAAAAAGCTTTTTACCACACAAAAAATGCCCACATAGTTGCATAAAATCGGTCGAAATAAAAGTACATTGTCCTTATTGTATTAATTTTCTTAAATTATTACATTTTAAATTGTATATTTCATTTATAAAAGCATGATAATATTTTTCACGCATTCTATATTTGTTTGTTGATTTCCATAAATTAGTTTAGTACTAAAAAATACTACTCTGCACCTTCAATTTGATATTAGAAAAACAAAAAATAAATTGTCAATTAAAAATAAAATTTTTTGGATTGTGAAAATTAAAAAGATTTTAAGAAGAAATTGTATTAAAAAAATATATATTATAATGATTTAAAATGAATAATTAACTAATATTTTCATTCACTAGGATATAAAATTCTAAAAATGCATTTTTATTTAGTACCTTTTGAACAACATTGTTTATTTTTGTGCTTCTACTAATACATTCTCACCAGTTAGGTTTTTGACAGGGGACTTAGGTCCATGACAATTAGTTTCGTCTATATACTACTATATGGTAGGACCACTGAATCAGTTGTCAGGAATAATACTTTAAATCAAGCGGTAAAAAACGACTGTTATCTCTTGGTTGTGTTTATTACGTTGTGTATTTTGTTTTTTTATATATTTCGTTTCGCATGTTTAGATGCTGTATGTTTAATTGCCTATTGAAAATGGTTGAAATCGGTTCATTATTTCACCTAGCTCCCATACAACCGTACCTCCCGATTTGGGCTTTTTATGCCATAATTACGTCAAATATACTATTATCTCTTTAAAAATTGTGACAAATAAGATTTATATAACAATAAATGACACTGTAGATTTTCGTAATGATCGGCCCTTATTTTACCCTAGCCCCCATACAAACCACCCTTCAAAAAATGTCTTAAACGCCTAAAAGTAACTTGTAACCATTTTGTTTTTTATCTATAAATTGCTTAAATACTTTGGAATTAAGGTAAACTTCAACATAAAAGTTTCTTTATGAAAAATAAGCATTTTAAAAATATATTCATGGTGTACATGTTTTTGGTTTATTTCGTTTGGATGACTATTAATTAAATTACTTTGTGTATTTGTTGCTGTTTCTTTTCATTTGCTGTTGATATAAAATTAATATAGTCGGAAAAGTAAAATAAATACACGTTTTATAAAATAAATATTTGTAAATACACTATGGTGAAAATCTTTCAAATAGATATATCATTTGAAAGAAGATTTGAATACCTTTCATTTAAGATACTAATTATTATTACACCACAGTATATTTCTTTGAAATATTTATAAGAATATTATTTATTATAACTTACCAACATGAGAAAATGATGACAATTCTGAACCTGAAATTATGAAGTGAAAAGCATTTTATTAAAACAATGAATTTTTAAATAAATGGTGAATGAGATATTAAAAAGGTTTTTTATTGTGCACAGGTTTAATATACCTGGTGGGAAATGAGAGTCTATTAGGAGTTTCATTGTCTCCTCCATATCCTCCAGCCTCTTGCCCGTGTCATCGACCATAGATTCCGGTTGGACATGAGTTTTGGATAGGAATTTTTTTATCTTCGATACGTCATTTACGCTGTCTACCTGTTCACAGAAAAGTTTCCAGGAGTCTCGTTTGGCTTTACGAACAACTTTTTTATATTCACCAAGTTTACTACGATACTCATCCCAGTATACTGCGGTCTTTTTACGCCGTGCCCGGTAAATAGTTTGCGAAGAGTCTTACCAAGGTTCCGGATCTCCCCGGTTACCCAGGGTTTCTCCTGGGCAGATCTCCGCTCTCGCAGAGGGCAGCTGTCCTCGAACGATTCAACCAAGGCACTTGTGAGCATTTCTACTTTGGCGTCTATGTCCTCTTTATTTCGACATTGAACAGTGTCCTGACATAAACGGTTCTTTAGTAAGGAACCGAACATTGTCCAATTAGTTTTAGACTTATTCCGAAAATTTATCGGCTTTGGTGGCGGCCGTAGTATTTTGAATCTTATGTACCGATGGTCAGAAAAGGAGTGCTCGTCGAAACCCTCCAATCCTGAATTTCGTTTATAAGCTCTTCTGAACATATAGTTATATCTAATACTTCTTCTCTGATTCTATTGACGAAGGTAGCTTTATTACCTAAGTTCGATGTTATCAAGTCTTTAGTATTAAGGAAATCCATGAGGGCTTGTCCTCTGCGATTGGTGTTTGTACTACCCCAAGCTACATGGTGGGAGTTGGCATCACAACCTATTACAATTTTCTTATTTTTCCTTTGTGCCTCTTCGACCAGTTTCATCAGCTCCGACGTTGGTGGTAGTGTCGGAGAATCGAAAGGCATGTAAACAGATGCAAGGTATATGTTGCCACGACCTTGCTTCAGCACCGTTGCGTCCGATGTAGATAATCCTGTTGAGAGAAGAAAACATAAGTTCTTGTGGCATAAGATACATGTTCTCGGGCGAGACCCTGTATCAGCGTAGAAAAGTTGGAAATTTATGTGATTTAATCCAGAAACCTTGTTGCGAATCGTCCAAGGCTCCTGGATTAAAGCTATATGTATCTTACCTGTGTTAATTTTAGCCATCAGAGCGTTTGTGGCCGTCTCGCTCCGATGGAGGTTTATTTGGATAACTTCAATCATTGTCATCCACTTAAACTGTCTTCCAGCGAGTTAGTGATCACCTCCTCGCCCGTTGGATTTGGCTCCTCCGGGTAACCTGAAATGGCTATTGATGGCACTGCGGTGTCCCTATCAGGCATAGGAAGAGCAGTCTTTTTAATCGACACTTTCCCAATTTTGGAGAGCTCTGCTGTTCTGTCTTCTGGCGAGTGAGTGATTTCCTCCTCGCCTTTAGGATTTGACTCCTCCACATTGCCAGTACTTGCTAATGATGCTTTGGTTACTGTCTTAGGTGTTTTAGTGTCCTTATCGGGAGCGGTTTTAACAGCCCTTTCAATCGGCGCCTCTCCGATTTTGGAAATGGCAGCTGTACCTTCTTTTGGCGAGTTAGTGGTAACTTCCTCGCTTTTAGGATTTGACTTCTCAACGTTATCAGTAGTTGCTACTGATGCTGTGTTCTTAGGTTTTTTAGTGTTCTTTTCGAGGCTTGTTGTAACAGCCCTTCCAATCGGCACCTTCCAATTTTGAATATGACAGCTTTAGAGGCGAAGTAAGCCTACCTTTATTCTTGGCAAGATTAGCCATAGATTTCTGGTCGATACCTATTACAAATAAAGTTCCCTCAGGTTCTTCTTTCCTGTAAAAGACTTCCCATTTTTCCACGGCCAGCTCAGCATTTTGACCACCAAGAATTTCCAGTATACGTTCACTTGTCAGTTTACTGCCCCATCCTTTTATTTAAAAAAGACGATTTTTTGCCATTTTTTGGGGAAAAAAAGTATCTTTTTTTTTTTAAGTTATCTAAAAAGTTTCTAAGAAGATGTATATAGAATTTATACTTTTTGGAAAGCTGACTTTACATAAAATACGATAAATGAAACAAAACCTAAAAATTTATGATACCGAGGGGACCAGGTCCATCCAAAAAACCCCTATTTTTTATGGAAAATTCAATTCTGAGCAAAAATTCTCAAATCGCATAGTCAATATCAAATTATAGTGACCTGTTTTATATGACCCAATATGTTCTTAATCATTTTGTAACGGGTTTCGATAACCCCGCCCCTGGTATGGATATAATAGGCAAAAAAACCAAAAAATCCCATTTTTGGGATTTTTAAAACTTTTTTGGGAATTCCGGGATTTCTAATAAGAAAATTCAAAATTTTTATTTAATTTTGTATTTTGAGTAAGAAAATCTACCTATCTGTAAAATTTCATTAAAAAATATTCATAAATAAAATTTTTATTACAATTTGAAAAATTTGTATCTTCGCAAAAACTGAATAAAAAACATTTTTTAATTTAAAAAAAAGTATTCCGCGAATTTTTTTAAAATATATACAGTTTTGAAAAATAGAGAAAATTACCTTTCTATTGATATATAACATTTGATATCGACTATGCGATTTGAGAATTTTTGCTCAAAATTTAATTTTCCTCTCGTATTTTATGTAAAGTCAGCTTTCCAAAAAGTATAAATTCTATATACATCTTTTTAGAAACTTTTTAGATAACTTAAAAAGAAAAAGATACTTTTTTCCCAAAAAAAAGGCAAAAAATCGCCTTTTTTAATTTTTTAAGTTAAAATGCCTATAACTTTGGACTCAGCCATGATTTTTACCTAATTCTTTCACTGCTTAATATACAAACTTGTTGTTAAGCGAATAAAATAAAATGGCGAAAATCAGGAATATTTGGACCCGCTATTATCAAAAAAACTAAAGTAAGGACGGTAAAAATTTTACCGTGCCCCTGGTTGGCCTATAAGGTCCAAATTCAAAACCTAAACTCGACAACACCTCCTCTTTGAAATCGGATTAACCGTTTAGAAGTTACCGAATTATTTCCCTCTTTTTTTCCTATACCACTGTGCAACGCTAAAGGGAATAAAACACACAAAAAAAAACAAAATACATTTGAGTCAAATGATGAGTCTAATGATTAGACAATGAAACTAACTGACATCCAAACATATGAAACCCCGTCTTTTTGATAAAATTTTCAGAGTTTGTCTTTGATATTTGATCATATAATTTTAATTTATGAAAATTCCGATTCGCAGATGTCTGGGAGTAGTATGGAAGTGGGGAGCAGAATTTTCTCTGCCTCAACATGTCGAAATGTTATTTATTTGTTTGCTATATTTTCCAAAATTAAAGGAATTTATAATATATATTCCGATATTTAAAATAACGACAACAAAAATTTAAATTAACAATTGAAAGCAATTGGGTCCAATATATTAAAGGAAAGGTTTGTAACATAAAAAAATAAATGCTCTTTATTATTGTATAGCCACAATTTCAGATTTTGGGGAAGGTGCCAATATATCAGAAGTTGGGCATAGAATGTTACGTCTAATTTAAAAATCGTCTAACTATGAAATGTAGCTACAGCCATGCCATAAATGTTGACATACCATATGTAATGATCGGACTTAAAAAACAAAAAGGACGGTATTTCTACACGTGGCAAAAAAAATAATTTTTATATTTTTGGAAATGTTATTAACATATCTTTAATCCTATGGAGTGGCTTTAGTGATTTTTTGTCGATGGAGGCGGACCCACTTACATTGGAGTGACGCGAGGGACGGCCTTTTTTATACATTTAGTGTAGGATGCGCATAAAAATACTGAACAATGCATTACACAGTAGGGCAGAATGGAAATTTTTTGGAAATAAATCTAGCATTTCTAAACGGCTGATCCGATCGGGATAAAATTTGGCGTGAGCGTAGCCAAGGAGCATTCAAGTTTAAGTTTTGAAGATGAACCCCGCAGATGCCCCAGGGACGGAGCCGTGGCGGCTCAAAGTAGGTTACCTAAGACATGTAAAATTTTTAAACTCGTGCCATTTTTTGTTTTGCGGATAATACACGTATTAAGTAACTTTTTCGTACTTTTTCGTTATACAAAAGACACTTTTTCAAATTTTTATAATATTGAACTTAGGAACATGTTATTAAGTATGAAGAGCCAAGATTATGTGAGAACCAATTTAAGGGGTCCTTCAAAAGATACTTCTTGAAATTTCTATAATATTGATCCTGAAAACATAAAAACATGCAGGATCTGCATGCATCCTGCATTACACAGTGGGGCAGAATGGAAATTTTTTGGAAATAAATCTGGCATTTCTAAAAGGCTGATCCGATCGGGATAAAATTTGGCGTGAGCGAAGCAAAGGAGCATTCGAGTTTAAGTTTTGAAGATGAACCCCGCAGATGCCCCAGGGACGGAGCTGTGGCTCCGTAGGGTACCTACGACATGTAAATTTTTTAACTCGTGCCATTTTTTGTTTTTCACCCAAATACAAAGATTTTTATATTTTCTGAAAGCGCTAGACGAGATCTTGAACATACTTGGACATACTTCTTATCTCTTATACAAATATACAAAAAATTTCAGATCAATATCATTTACAGATCCAAAAATATACGTTTTTTAAATTCAAAAAATTTTATTTTTTGCCATTTTTTTTGCCCAAAATGTGTCTTAACTCTTTTATTAATAAAATAAAATTTTCTTTAAGAACATATAACAATTTTATAGTTTTATAAAAGGTATCTTTACGCAGAACTTGTCCTATTTTTTGAAAATGTTGCCTTCCGAATATGACCTATTTTTTATCAAAACTTCAACTTTGGGCGACATGTTCTAAAATCCCAAAGCTGGGATCAGAAAACTGAAAGCAGTTTTGGAAACCTCAATATGTTTTCTATTTACTCCCAAAGTATTTTTCCAGCCCTGAAAGAAATGTGGACCCTATGGGCAAAAATGTAAAAAATCCCATTTTTGGGATTTTCATTCCTATTTTTGGGAATTGCGGGATGCCCTTTGACCTTTTTAATTTGTTTTTTGCATTTTGCATTTGTCATTTATTTGAAATGACAAATTTAACAAGCGTTGAAGATTTCATTGAGTTTTGTTCATAAATACAGATTTTGTCGTATATTACATATTTGTTTAATTTCTAAAACTATGATTTATATCAAAATTTTAATTGGGTCGCAGATAGCTACAACAATTTAGTCCATATTTATCCCTTAATATCTTTTTTTAGTTAGATGTGGAAATTCTCGACCCTTTACAAAAAATTTCAAGCCAATATCTCAATTACATTCAAAAATATGTTCATTTAAACCTGTGTCCTTTAATTTCATCATTTTCATATTTTAGTATTAAGTATGACAGAACATACATTTGGTGTTGAATAAAATATTTGGACAATTTTTGAAAATTATTTAGTTAATTATTTTATTTAAGACTATAACATTGTATATACAATAAAAAAAATATAATTTTATTATGAGCCACGCACAACAACACCTAAATCACCCCACACAAACCACCTTTCCCGCCCACCGAAATATAAAACACAATTTAATACAATATCATCAGTTAGTATAATAGCTTTTTTATTTGAACTGTTTATCTTAAACATAATACAATTAATTCTTACAACCTACTTATATAGTTAATTCCTAACACTACTTATTTTCTATAAAATAATCTGTCATATCGGTATACATATCCAGAAGGTAATATAAGTCCTTTAAATCTTCCTCGTTTTGAGATGATAGAGTTTCATAACAAATCCATCTTTTTCGCATAGTTGAAAGAACAGGATCAGAAGGTGGAAGTAAACTATTAAAAATATCTTCATTCTGTGATTGCCTGGAGCATTTTCTTGAGCTGAAAAGTTGTACATGCTTAAAATCTCGATTCCTCGCTTCCTGGGCTTCTTCTGTTAACTCTCCAAGTGAAAGTATATTCGATTCAATTATTATTTGACCATGACACAATACTTTGTGTACTGTTGGTGTTAGTTCCCTCCATGGATAAAGAGATACAAGTAATTTAGAAATTTCAGATGTATATTCCCCAAATCGATTTCCATTAATTTTATGTTTACTATTCAGTGCCATTAAAATAGTGTTAACTCTTCGAAGCAACTCCTTGTCGATTCCAGTTATTTTTGAAGTAATTTCAAAATCACGAAAAACCTTCTCGCCGTATTACCGTCATTTGTACTACCGCAACTTGGAAGTGGTTTGTCGATGTTTAATCCCATCTGAACTTTAAATTCTTCTTGGATTCTGCTTTTTTCCGCAGCTCTCAGTTCTTTCAATTCTTCATTATTTTTTGTTGATTTAGTAAGATTCTCTGGCACACTTCTATATTTGAGGTCGTATGCTATGTGTAAAGAAGTAATTGCGACTTTTTCTCATTACATATTGAGCATCTCCAGAAGGAAGAAGTTTCTGTTATGGCATTGCTGACCTTTCCATCAATCATTGTTAAGCTTAGCTGATATGATACGTTAATAGAGAATTCCTTTATTTTTATGCAAATGGGCTCCAGTGCATTTATTTCATCTTTTAAATATTCCACTAAATCTTTTGTTGTTTTCTTTGACTCCTTTATATATTCAAATCCAATGGGTCTACAAAAATTTTTTGAACCCGGAGTTGTATTGATCCACATATCTTCAAATGAATTTCCGATGCTTGACGATGATGGTTTAAGGGAATATGAACGACTTCTTAATGGCACTAATGATGACATAAATACACTTTTGTAGTCTGCTAATGTCCGACTTCCACAAGCTTGTTTGTATTCTGGATGTGCTGATAAACCGTCACATCCCCACTTACACATTAAGACAACATCACAGTTATGAATTTTCCTTAGTTGGTCTTCTGAAAAGTCTGACACAATTCTTGATGCTGTGTTTTCAATACAAGCTTCCACATCATTAACAGCAATAGGTGATGGTAGGATAGTTTGTTTTTTTCCTGGATCGCCTTGTATGATGGTAATATATTGCGTCCTTTTTCATGCAGAGCTTTCCTTAATATTTGGTACTTATCCAAATTCGACTGAGACCCAGTTCCAACATAAGCGCTATTGCTTCCTCTTCAGTAAAATTTGATTGCGATGTTGGAGTTGGTATACTTTCCACAATTCGCTTAAGTCGTTTTGGTGATGCATTAGGCATCCATAGGTTGGTTTTCCTTTTTCAGCATTTCGTTAAATGTATCAGCAATTTCCTCATTTGAGATTGAAAAAAGTTTTTGTGTGACACTCTTTTTTTTTGACCTTGAACATAAGTCTTCGTATGACTTGCAAGGCCCTCCTGCTGATGTGTTGTAAGTTGAGATTTCCGTAGTAGTTTCCATCCAACTACAAAATTTTAATCGAAATTTCTTTTGATTTCCATCCACAGACTTACTTTTTACATCAAAAAGTTTTAAAAAGTTTTCAATTTTTGATATGCCTGTTTTTTTACTTTTCTACTATATGTAGTTTTTATATAATTTGAAATGTCTTCAATTCTTTCTGACCCTTTTGAAGATACACTCCATAAAACGGAACACAACTCTTCGTACTTTAATGTAATCTTCATTGTAGATTTATTAAATATGGTACTAAAAATCTGAGAAGTTTACTTATATACCAATTCTTGTCATTTCCGATACAGGTATTCCAAAGTAAAAAATTATGAACTGTCTACCTATTAACATTTAGGACTATATTACTATAACCTGTAATTCAGTCATTGATATTTCTTATTAGTGAATGAATCGAAATTATCATTACCTGTATATTTTTACCTACATGATCATAAAAGAAACAGAACGAAATGATCTGTCGAAAAAATTTAGGTAAAAAATAGTTACAAATTTCTGAAAATTTAAGCATAATAGGACCTTTCAATTATAAGGATAAGCAAACAAATAGAAAATAGATAAATATAAGATTTAAACATGTTCTGCCATATTTAATACTAAAATATGAAAAATATGAAATTAAAGGATACAGGTTTAAATGAACATATTTTTGAATGTAATTGAGATATTGGGTTGAAATTTTTTGTGAAGGGTCGAGAATTTCCATATCTAACTAAAAAAGATATTAAGGGAGAAATATGGACTAAATTGTTGTAGATATCTGCGACCCTATTAAAATTTTGATATAAATCATAGTTTTAGAAATTTAACATGAAATCTTCAACGCTTGTTAAATTTGTCATTTCAAATAAGAAAATGCAAAAAACAAATTAAAAAGGTCAAAGGGCATCCCGCAATTCCCAAAAATAGGAATGAAAATCCCAAAAATGGGATTTTTTACATTTTTGCCCATAGGGTCCACATTTCTTTCAGGGCTGGGAAAATACTTTTGGAGTAAATAGAAAACATATTGAGGTTTCCAAAACTGCTTTCAGTTTTCTGATCCCAGCTTTGGGATTTTAGAACATGTCGCCCAAAGTTGAAGTTTTGAAAAAAATAGGTCATATTCGGAAGGCAACATTTTCAAAAAATAGAACAAGTTTTTTACGCCAAAGGGTTCTGCGTAAAGATACCTTTTAGAAAACTATAAAATTGTTATATGTTCTTAAAGAAAATTTTATTTTGTTAATAAAAGAGTTAAGACACATTTTGGGCAAAAAAATGGCAAAATTTAAAATTTTTTGAATTTTTAAATTTTGGAAATTTTGTTGTCTAACTAACAATTGAGTCCATTTGGTTCAAAATTACGCCCGGTATTCAAGGTATGGTAAATTTTGTATCACTAAATTTTTAAATGCCTATAACTCGGATATTATAAGAGATAAGTAGTAAGTCCAAGCATGTTTTTTTCAAGATCTCGTCGAGCGCTTTCAGAAAATATAAAAATCTTTGTATTTGGGTGAATAACAAAAAAATGGCACGAGTTAAAAATTTACATGTCGTAGGTACCCTACGGAGCCACAGCTCCGTCCCTGGGGCATCTGCGGGGTTCATCTTCAAAACTTAAACTCGAATGCTCCTTGGCTACGCTCACGCCAAATTTTATCATGATCGGATCAGCCGTTTAGAAATGCCAGATTTATTTCCAAAAAATTTCCATTCCGCCCCACTGTGCATTATGTGAGAACCTATAAAAGGGTACTTTTTAATACTTTGTCTTTCTTCAAAAGGTACTTTTTAAATTTTCTATAATTTTGAACATAGAAGTATTTAATTATGCATGCAGAAACTGGATTAAGTGAGAACCCAAAAAGGGGGCTTTTAGGTACCGTACCGTTTTACAATTGATATTTTTGATTTTTTGTAATAAAATTCCATACATTTCGGTTAACTTAGAAAACGGTTTTCTATAAATGGCCAATTTTCGGTTAACTTAAAAACCCTTTTCTTAAAATTTGGGGTTTTATAAACACTATATGCGTGAGCTTTCAACTGTTTAAAAGGATTATTAGAAAATTTGTTATTAAAAGTGGTATATTCCATTTATACAAGCGCGGATCCAAGGGTGAGAAAAAGGGAAATTTAACACCTCCCCCCCCAAAACCAAAAATTTTTCATAAAAAATATAAAAATGCGGAAAGAAAGAAATTAATAAAAAAAACACATACCGCACGTAGCTCAAAATTGGACAAATTTTTGGCCAAAAAGCTAACATATGAAGCTATAACTCCAGAACGGTAAATAGTAAAAACACGCTTAGTACCTCAAAACTTATATACATGGTTGAAAAATGTGAATGTTATTAAAAAAATGAAATTTATTTTGGAAATTATTCTAATAAATTACATTTTATTACCTAAAATATATCTATAATTACTCGAATATAAGTTTTTGTCCATAAAAGATATCGTATCATAAGAACAAATTCACAAAAACTTATATTCGAGTAAATATAGATATATTTTATATAAAAAAATAGATTTTTTATAATATTTTCCAAAATAAGTTAACTTTTTTTCCACATACCCTAATCAAGTGATCTAAAACACGATAATGGCCTGGGGAATTTTTAATAACCAGGGAAAGGATTTCTATGCAAATGCATGTTTGTAGTCAGTAACTCAAAATAATATTTAACTAGTTTTCTTTTCAAATCAATGAATTTGCTACAAAATGGCATCGATTTGTTATAGCATATGCTTTGCATATTTCCAACATTTATACAATACAATACTTTGCATATTTTAAATTTTTCCAAAACAAATTGTTTTGTTTTCTTATTTTATATTTACATCATACTATAGTAGAAAAAATAAAGGTATAACCGTTCTCTCTTTTCGTAGCCATATTAAACTTCTGACGTTTGAGCGATTTATTATTTTATATGCTACCGTATTTACTTTATAAATCCGAGTTTTGTGTTTACATTTTAAGAATGTTCAATTTAAAAATATAAAATGGAAAATATTTTTCAAACTAAATTAAAATATTAATCAACATAAAATTCTAATAGCAAAGAAAATAATAAAAATGTAAAATGGTCCTTGCGGATGGACCAACTTTGCTTGTAAGTAGTGCGGGCCATTCTTTCTTAAAAACATAATTTCCTTACGTCATCTTGTGTCCAATTTCTTATGAGTGATGTTTTCTGCTGATATTTTGTTTAAGTCCCAAGTTATTATGTATGTGTCCGGTAAGATTGCGGTGTGCGTTGTCAAAAATGTCCAAGTAAGAAAATTATATGAATCTTCGAACGGCAGTAATGTTCTAAAAAAGATGTCTTCCTGTGTCATTTGTTTGAAAAAATTCAACGTTAACAATTGTAAGAGGTGTTATTGGGGTTTAATGCCAATAAATCATGGTAATACTTAAGATAAAATTAAACAAGAATTTGTTGAGTTTAGTGTGGTCCGTTTATGAGCTGAACTGTTTTTATAAAAATATTCTTAGTTCACACAACTTTAAATGATTAATTTAAAAGTTATACGCAATTTTTAATTTCCAATTTCCTAAATATGATTTCCCCTACTACATGTGTGGCAACGTTTTTCTTTATTTGTTTACAAAAAATAAATTTCAATAATTCTTATATACGTCAAAAAACTTTTCATTGAGAGAGAACGGAGTTACTTTTTTCGTTATACAACATCATACGTACTAGCGGACGTTCTCTGTATTTAAAAGTATATAAAATGTATTGCAACTTAATATTAACATTAATAATAAAATGTGTAAAATTACTAAATAATAAACAGATAACGTACCATTTTCATCGCTGTCAAAATGGTTTATGTAGTTACTATTTAAATCACTTCCATCTGAAAGATCTGCAAAAAATATATAAAGTATATATTAATAAATACTCAATACTCTACATAATACCAGCTATAGTTGGAGGATATTGGTTATACATTTTTTTACAAAAATCTAGGCAGGATCGAGGAGTGAGATCTGACCCAAGTTATTTTCACATTACAAAATAGATAATATCATACTTGGGTCCAATTTGCTTGATTGTTTTTTAGCGAACTGTATCTTTGCAGTAACGTCGTATGAAAAACGAAATTTGCGCCTTTTAAAAATATTTGGATATTGTTGTTTTAGACGCCAATCAGAGTTTTATATGTTTTTAAATTAAATTATAATAATGTAATATTGAATACCACGTTGTTTAACATATATTTATACCCTACACCATTATAGTGGGGAGGGTGTTATACGTTTGTGCTGATGTTTGTAACATACAAAAATATTGGTCCAATACCCACCTTAAAGTATACCGATCGATTCAGAATTATTTTTTGAGTTAATTAAAACATGTCCGTCCGTCTGGCTGGCTGTCCATGTAAACCTTTTGCGCAAGGTACAGGCCGCAATTTTCAAGATAATTTGATGAAATTTGGAATTTTTTTGGCACAGGGACGAAGCCTATTGAAAATGGTTGAAATCGGTCCATTATTTCACCTAGCCCCCATACAACCGTACCTCCCGATTTGAACTTTTTATGCCATAATTACGTCAAATATTCTATTATCTCTCTAAATTTTGGCACAAATAAGTTTTATATAAGTATAAATGACACTGCAGATTTTCGTAAGGATCGGCCCTTATTTGACCCCATACAAACCCCCCTTAAAAAAATGTCTTAAACGTCTAAAATTGACTTGTAACCATTTGTATCGCAATGAAACTCAACAAAATTAACTAAGTATTATTAAAAAATATATCCTTTTCTCAAATTTTTTCCCAATGCTTAAATATTTTGGAATTATGGCAATATTCAACATAAAAGATTCTTTATAAAAAATAAAAATTTTTGAAATATACACATGTTGTAGGGTATTATATGGTCGACCATGCCCGACTATACTTTCCTACTTATTTTTTAGATCATACTGTTCGTCAGATTCATACATTTTACGCTATGCAAACGATTCAGAAAATACTCTATAGCTATTCGTGGAAATAATATATATGTATATCTATTATGTAAACCGCCAAAGTTTGTAAATGCGTTTATATGGAAGAAAATTGAACTTTTTGGAGTTTTGAATGTTTATTTAATTGTCTGTTGGTTTAATTGCCTTGTGTATTTTGTTTTTTTATACTCACCATCAAAAAAGATGGGGAGTATATTGATTTTGTTATTCCGTTTATAACACATCGAAATATTGGTCGTAGGCCCACAAAAGTATATATATTCTGGGTCCTCAATAAAATTCTAAGACAATCTAGGCATGTCTGTCAGTCCTTCCGTCTGTCTGTTGAAAGCACTATAGAGTCTAAATGAAATTTCATATAACACTCTTACTTGTTTCGTTTAGAGATGTTGTTCTTTTTGTTTTGCTTTTTGTGTAGTACACAGAAAAAATTATCGGTAGTTTATTTTGAATTAACATGTTTTAATTTTCTTTATTTTTTATTTAAACAAATTTTTATTTGTCTTCATTATCTCGTTTTTTGAAACTGTTTGAAACTAAAGTGTAAAATTTTCATTAAATTTTTAATTAATTCAAGTAATTTTTTAATTGATTGAAAAAAATTTTCTGGCCTTCTTTCTATTTTAGATTTATTTTTAATTTTTTTTTTTTTGAATTTTTGTGCTAGCAATATTTATAATACTTAAATAGTCCATAAAATTTTAGGCATATAATATTCAAGTTTCTTTACAAATTATGAAACACTTTATATGTTAAATTGTGTCAAAAAAGTGAAAATTTTTGAAAATGCTGAACGCATTGTTAAAGGTCTAGTATTCCTTTAACGTTGTGTGTAATCGATTAATAATTTGATTGTTTTAATCACCTTCTTAATTGATTTATAAAAAATTCTCTATCAAACAGTTTAATTTATTTGATTAATAAATTATATTTATTAAATATTTAATTTATGCAATTAATGAATTAATTAATTTTTAATCTTGTCTCAATTATTGACATTAATTGTTCTGATTAATTCGTTATTTGGAAAAAAATATATATTTTTACTTTTTTACAAATTTGGTAATTGATATCATCAAAACTTGCTTGATACAATTATTTTGATAATTAACACACATTTTCAGTTTTTTCCGTGTAATAATGTAGACGGGAAAAATTAAAATTTATAAAACTAATATGTTTAAAATACATTTTGGTGAAAAGACTACATAAGATTCGCACAGCCGAATATAACACTCTTACTTGTTTTTAATTAATTTTTGCGACAGAATCTGTTGCTGCTCTATAAGTACGTCTTTGCATGTTTTTTACATAATTAGACTGGTTTCTAATTAAATTACTAACATCTTTTATTCGCTGTAAGTGGTAAATTTTTTTATTCTCAATGAACCTAATCAAGGAACAAAATCAAAAATCAGCTCTTAGTATTGTGCCTAATCAAGAGAAAAAATCAAAAATCAGCTATTAGCATTGTGCTAATGTTTTCTTTCTAGTTAAACAATACATCATTTTAACATAATTAATTACAGTATTATTTTTTTTTTGCAAAAAATTAATTTGAATGTAAAGAACATACACAGAAAAAACTGAAAATGATGATATCAATTACCAAAATTGTAAAAAAGTAAAAATAAATATTTTTTCCAAATAACGAATTAATCAGAACAATTAATGTCAATAATTGAGACAAGATTTAAAATTGATTAATTCATTAATTATATAAATTAAATATTTAATAAATATAAAATTGATTTTTTATTAATTTATTAATCAAATTAAACTGCCTGATAGAGAATTTTTTATAAATCAATTAAGAAGGTGATTAAAACAATCAAATTATTAATCGATTACACACAACGTTAAAGGAGTACTAAGTAGAATACAATGCGTTCAGTATTTTCAAAAATTATCACATTATTGACACAATTTAACATATAAAGTATTTCATAAATTGTAAAGAAACTTGAATATTATATGCCTAAAATTTTATGGACTATTTAAGAATTATACAAATTGCTAGCACAAAAATTCAAAAAAAAAAATATTAAAAATAAATCTAAAATAGAAAAGAAGGCCAGAAAATTTTTTCAATCAATTAAAAAATTAATTGCATTAATTAAAAATTTAATCAAAAAATAAAAATTGTTTAAATAAAAATTAGAAACATGTTAATTGAAAATAAACTACCGATAATTTTGTATAGAGAACATATTTAAGTGTAATTCTGAAAAATGTAAAATATTAATCGAAATTGCTTCATTTAAGTTTAGCCAAAAGCATTTTTATTCTCATATATAAATTAGAGAAATTGCGTCAACTAATAGGAGACGGCAATTTTTTATTAAAAATTGTTTAAGTTAAACCCAATTTTGATAAAAAAAATTGTCAGACTGACGATTAGCAATAAGGGCTGTGGTACCTTACATGTAAATTACTTAAAAAATCGTTTATCTGAGAAACAATTAGATCTAGAAACTTCAGGTTTTGCATGAAGAACTTTGACATTAATTTGAACATTTGGGTAATAAATTGGCGGAGTAGGGATCTGAGAATTTATTAGAGCTATAATATTAAAATTAAAAAAAGTTAACATAAAAGTAAACATTTGACAGTAAAATGTACACAGAAAAAACTGAAAATGTGTTTTAATTATCAAAATAATTGTATCAAGCAAGTTTTGCACCTACAACCAAAATTATGATATCAATTACCAAATTTGTATAAAAGTAAAAATATATATTTTTTTCCAAATAACGAATTAATCAGAACAATTAATGTCAATAATTGAGACAAGATTTAAAATTGATTAATTCATTAATTGTATAAATTAAATATTTAATAAATATAAAACTGATTTTTTAATAATTTATTAATCAAATAAATTAAACTGTTTGATAGAGCATTTTTTATAAATCAATTAAGAAGGTGATTAAAACAATCAAATTATTACCTTTAACAATGCGTTCAGCATTTACAAAAATTATCACTTTATTGACACAATTTAACATATAAAGTGTTTCATAAATTGTAGAGAAACTTGAATATTATATGCCTAATATTTTATGGACTATTTAAGAATTATAAATATTGCTAGCACAAAAATTCAAAAAAAAAATATTAAAAATAAATCCAAAATAGAAAAGGCCAGAAAATTTTTTCAATCAATTAAAAAATTAATTGAATTAATTAAAAATTTAATCAAAATTTTACACTTTAGTTTCAAACAGTTTCAAAAAACGAGATAATTAAGACAAATAAAAATTTGTTTAAATAAAAAATAAAGAAAATTAAAACATATTAATTGAAAATAAACTACCGATAATTTTTTCTGTGTACGGACAATCATTATGGGTTCTTGTAACATCTCATACGTGTGATTATTTGGAACTAGAATCACATTTTGCACTACGAACTTTGACATTCTTGTATGTGAGGTACCATACCCGTATTGCGGACTATCAATAGGGCCTGTGGTACTGTATACATTTAAACTACTGGGTATAGCAAGTTTAATGTAAACAAAACTTGCCAAACAACTCCAAAATCTTAAGATACGGGTATAAAAATGCACTTAAGCACAATAATTCATTTTTATACCCTTCACCTTCGTGAGAAGGGTATATATAAGTTTGTCATTCCGTTTGTAATTTCTATAATATAATTTTCCGACCCTATAAAGTATATATATATATATTCTTGATCCTTATAGATAGCGGAGTCGATTAAGCCATGTCCGTCTGTCGGTCTGTCTGTTGAAATCAGTTTTTAGAGGACCCCAGATATCGGCGAGATCCGAATCATCAATAATTCTATTAGATATGTTTTCGAGAAGATCGCTATTTAAAATCAGCAAAATCGGTCGGTAAATAACGGAGATATGAGCAAAAATCCGAGACAACCTCTGAAAATTTCATCAAAAAATTGTTAAAAAAGCAACAAAAACACTGTACATAGAAAAAGATGTGTGTGTAGATGTATTTGGTTTTATTCAGCTGTGTATTTTTTTGTATGTTTGGAATCCAAACATACAAAAAATACACAGCAAAAAAATATGATTTGCATTTTTTGTTAAAATAAAATAATTTTCCCTTTTGTTTTGCAAATATATTTTTAATGAATAGAAAAAAGTATTTAAAACGTTTTCAATTATATGAGAGTAGATTGTGAGTTATTGTACAATAATTTTTATGCGAATAATGTAAGTTTGAAATTTAAAACTAACACAATTTTTTCCAAGTGCTTTTTAAAACAATTTTTTTTACGATAAACAAAACCAAAATCTACGTCTCGTCAATGTTTACCAGCATTGAGTCGGAGCTTAGCCGCCGCCAAACTATATTTAGTTGCTTGAGTCGCCGCCGAAACATTCGGCTTAAATCGACTCAAATTTTTTTAATGTTATTAACTAGACTGTAAGATCAATTATGTTTAAAATACACTATGGTGAAGGGTATATAAGATTCGGCACAGCCGAATATAGCACTCTTACTTGTTAAGTCAGTAGCTTAGTTCAATCTCAAACTTTTTAAAATGATAAATGTATGCGATGTTTAACTTAAGTAGTGAAATATGTATGCATTTAATCAGCTACTTAACATGTTTTTATACCCACCATCAAAAAGGTGGAGTTGTATTGTTTTTGTCATTCCGTTTGTAACACATCGAAATACTGGGTCCTTATTACATTTTAAGACGATCTAGCCATCCGTCCGTCTGCAATATCTACCAACGATTTAACCTAGAAACCAAATTGTTTTTATAAAATATTATGAAAATGGGTCTTATTTGAGTTTCTATAGTTCTCGTCGAATTGTCATTAGTCCCGTTTTGTTGTTATGTCGTTCTTTTAGATCATGTCCAAACACCTGTATTTGGTGTATCAAAATTCACCGTAAAGCTCACATTCGTTAGTTGATCTGTATTTCTCGAATTCGTGTTAAAAGCATGTTTAAATTGTATCAAAACTCAGTAAAGATAATATATTCCACTACTCGGTTAATTAACATATAGTTAGGAATCAGATAATAAAAAAAAAATTAGACCTAAATTGAAAATATTAAACAAAACAGTAAATAAAGCTTTTAAAAGAGTATTTAATTGACAATTAAATGTCAATAAATAGAAAAGTATAGAAAATATTAAGGAAAAATCTCAATTTTTATATGAGGATAGATAATTGAAACAACTCCAATTACAAAAATCTCTATCATAATATATACTAAGCAAAAATTTTGAAAACTAGAAATTGGTCTAATGACAATGTATGTTATTCGCGGTTTTATTTCATACGGTAACAAAAATTATTTGTCAAAATTATTTCAAATATATTGTTATTTTTTTACCAATTCGGGAAAAACGTTGTAATTTTCTTTTAATATCTTTAATTTTCGCTAATATTTTATCACATGGATGTTAATGATATTTGTGCAATGGTTGAACCCTCAAAATTCTGTTCTTCAATGTTTATATGGATTTTATAATTGTCCATACAAAATTTGATAACTTTTGCAGTTCTAATTCTGAGATGCGCGACCTTTATTTATTTATTGCCTTCTTAAAATTTTGAAATAAAAGAATTCCTTTTCGACATACAGGAAGACATTTTGAAAATATCACGAAAATCGGTTATTAGTTAAAAAGTTATAAATGGCCAAAAAAGGTAACAAAGTCATTATTTTTAAACATTTTTTAGCTTAAACGTACACCCATTTAATTTTTTTCATTTGCATCTTTACAAAGTGTGTAAAGATGCACATCAAAAAAGATGGGGGAATATTGATTTTGTCATTCCATTTGTAACATATCGAAATATTGGTCATAGATAGGGTTGCCAGCCTGGCTGGATTGTCCAGCTTTTTTGATGCTTGTCCAGTTTCAAGCTAAAATTTAATTTGTCCAGCTAAATAAAATATTTTTAGTACACTGCAATAATTATACCCTACACCACTTTAGTGGGAAGGGTATATTGGATTTGTGCAGATGTTTGTAACATACAAAAATATTCATCCTGGATTCACCTTAAAGTATACCAATCGGCTTAGAATCGTTTTCTGAGTCGATTAAGCTATGTCCGTCCGTCTGGCTGTCCATGTAAACCTTGTGCGCAAGGTACAGGTCGCAATTTTAGATAATTGGATGAAATTTGGCACGCACGTTTTATTTGACCCAAGGACGAAGCCTATTGAAAATGGTTAAAATCGGTCCATTATATCACCTAGCCCCCATAGAACAGAACCCCCCGAAAAGGCCTTCTAAACTCATAATTATGTTAAATATACAGATATGTCGATAAAATACGGCACAACTAACTTTTATAGAAGTTTTGATGACCCTGCCAAATTTCATAAAGATCGGGCGCCATTTGACCCTAACTCCCATACAAAGTCCTCTTCAAAAAATTACTTGAATGTCCCAAATTAACTTATAAACACAAATATCGCGATGAAATTCAGCACAATAAAATATTATGTAAATATAAATATATTCACAAAAATTTATCGGGCTTGGTCCATATTTGCCCCTAGCCCCCATATAAAGCGTCTTTCAGAAAATTAGTTTTACATCCATAAATTGCTTAAATGTATCGGAACAAGGGAATATTGAAGATAAATGCTTTATTATGCAAAATAAATCACACATAATATTCATAACTGGTGTGGGGTATAATATGGTCGACCACGCCCAAATCATATCTATGTTATGATTTCCCTCTTCTATCATCATGTCTCAACACTTGAACAGCTGAATGTCGTAATAAATATTAGTTCGCGTACTTTCGAAAACTTGCAACGAGAGAGTAAGAGAGCGGTAAAAATTACAGTTCGTTAATAGAGAATTTTTTGATTTTACTGAATATTTTTTCCCCAGTAAAAAATGTCCAACTTATATCTACAACATATGTTTGATTTATGAATATGTAAACAAACCAAAGAAATCAAAAATTTGGTAAATTTTAAATTTTTTGAAAGAAATATATAAATTAATAACACACGAATATTAAAAAATTATTTGTAATTATATTTATTTTAAATTTATTTATCATAAATTAGTTTTTAAAAGAGTTTATTTGTCATGAAAATGTTTATTTTAAAATTATGTTGGTATCATGAAGTTTTAAAACAATAATATATTTTTAATGATACTACATGTTTTGTTAACTTTAACGGAATTGGTATATGAAAACCCCTGCATTTTTTGGTGTATCACTGTGAAACTATTTACACAAAACCAAAATTAGCATATTCTCAGTATTTTTTATGTCCAGCTTTTTAAAGCCCAATGTCCAGCTTTTTGCGAATCGGAATCTGGCAACCCTAGTCATAGACCCACAAAAGTATGTATATTCTGGGTCCTTTTTAAAATTCTAAGACGATGTCTGAACGAGAACGAGATGGAGGATTGAAATAATCTATAAAGGTAAGGTTTGTTTGGTATTGAAAATGGGCAACATCGGTCCACGTTATCGGATGGCCCCCAGAAAAACAGCTTAAATCGGCATATATGTTTCATATGTAAGAATATAGCGATTAAATTCGACATAAATAAGTTTTATATGACTTCAGAAAATTACTTACGCTTATTACTGGCTTAATAATACGAGTATAGTGATACAATTTAACACACATAAGTTTCATTTGATTCAAAATCTCCCTACCTAATTTTATGTTGATCGGGCCATAATCGACACTAATCCCCATATAACGTCCCCGTCAGAATATGACTTCAGAAAATTACTTACGCTCATAACTGGCTTAAAAATACGAGTATAGTGATGAAATGCGACACACATAAGTTTCAATGAAGCCAAAATCTCTTTATCAAACTTTATGTGGATCGGTTCATAATTGACCCTATACCCAATATAAGGTGCCCTTCAAAAAATTACTTAAACGATCACTACTGGCTTAAAAGTACAGAATACAGAAAAGAGATGAAATTCGGCACACATATTTTTTATACGAGTTAAAACCTCTCTACCAAATGTATTGAAAATGACTTTAACGATTTTTGCTGGCTTAAAAATACGTGAACAGTTATGAAATTTTATATAAGAAACGTTTATAGGAATGTAAATCCTTTATCTCTTAGCGATAAAGTTATTTTCTGAAGGGGGCCTTATAATAGGGCTAGGAGAAAACGTGAACCGATATTCTCACTTTCAATAAGGATCGATCCTTATAAAATCCCAAAAATGGGATTTTTACATTTTTGCCCATTTCTTTCAGGGCTGGGAAAATACTTTTGGAGTAAATAGAAAACATATTGAGGTTTCCAAAACTGCTTTCAGTTTTCTGATCCCAGCTTTGGGATTTTAGAACATGTCGCCCAAAGTTGAAGTTTTGATAAAAAGTAGGTCATATTCGGAAGGACGCAGTGGCAACATTTTCAAAAATAGCACAAGTTTTTTACGCCAAAGCGTTCTGCTTAAAGATACCTTTTAGAAAACTATAAAATTGTTATATGTTCTTAAAGAAATTTTAATTTTATTAATAAAAGAGTTAAGACACATTTTTGGCAAAAAACTAAAATTTTTTGAATTTTTAAATTAAAAAACGTATATTTTTGGATCTGTAAATGATATTGATCTTTAATTTTTTGTATATTATTGGAAATTTTGTTGTCTAATTAACAAAAAAAATTGAGTCCATTTGGTCCAAAATTACGCCCGGTATTCAAAAAAAGGCGGACCAAGGTATGGTAAATTTTGTATCACTAAATTTTTAAATGCCTATAACTCGGATATTATAAGAGATAAGTAGTATGTCCAAGCATGTTTTTTCAAGATCTCATCGCGCTTTCAGAAAATATAAAAAAATAAAATTGGGTGAAAAACAAAAAAAATGGCACGAGTTTAAAAATTTTACATGTCGTAGGTACCCTACTTTGAGCCGTCCCTGGGGCATCTGCGGGGTTCATCTTCAAAACTTAAACTCGAATACTCCTTGGCTACGCTCACGCCAAATTTTATCCCGATCGGATCAGCCGTTTAGAAATGCCAGATTTATTTCCAAAAAATTTCCATTCTGCCCCACTGTGATAACGATAGAAACACCTTAACGACCCTAAACGGGATGTTGCTTTTGACACTAATATTGCAATACTATTTTTTGTTTGCTTTCTTCTAATACTTAGGTTCAATATCTTGCGAACGGCATGCTAAATATTAAGATATTAGTATCATATGATAGGTCATAGGAAGACCTGGTGTTAATAACTAAAAAAGTACCTATAATTATAATAATTATAAAGCTTATCGTCGTTCACTTAAAAAATAAGCGGACTGGTGTCTGGTACTTTTTCCCAATTTGGCCCCTTTAGGGAAAAAAACGGGTAAAACTGTATTTTGGTACTTTTTTGCACCTCATGTATCTTTTAAACCAAAGAACATACAAAAAATAACTTAACGAAAAAATATAAATACGAATTTAGTACTTTTTGGATATTCGGACGCTTAAGGAGTGGAAAATGTACTCACTTTTGGTACTTTTTGCATAAAAGGGTATTTTTTGTACGTTTTTGAAATTTCTATAATATTGGATCTAGAAACCTGAAATTAAATTTATGGCCCGGATTAAGTGAGAACACAAA
The DNA here is from genome assembly GCF_022045245.1 of Lucilia cuprina. Lineage (NCBI taxonomy): Eukaryota > Metazoa > Arthropoda > Insecta > Diptera > Calliphoridae > Lucilia > Lucilia cuprina. The sequence continues at coordinate 52,065,538 of NC_060952.1, read as the reverse complement.
AAAGGACTCTTTGATAATTTTAAAATTTCTATAATATTGAACCTAGAAAAATGAAATTAGGCATGTAGAGCCCGGATTAAGTGAAATCCCATAAAAGGAGTGTTTTTGGTATTTTATCGTTTTTCAAACGAAACTTTTTGAAATTTCTATATTGAACATAGAAACATGAAATTAAATATGTAGAGCCCGGATTAAGTGAGAAACCATAAAAGGGGACTTTTGGTACTCTATCGTCCTTCAAAAGGTAATTCTTGAAATTTTTACAATATTGAACCAAGAAATTAAAAGAAATTAAACGTGTATGGGCCGGATTAAGTGAGAACCCATAATAGGGGACTTTTTTGTTCTTCAAAAAGTCCTTTTTGAAATTTCTATAATATTGAATCTAGAAACATGAAATTAAGTATGTGGAGTCCGGATTAAATGAGAACCTATAAAAGTGGACCCTTTGGTACTTTATCGTTTTTGAAAAGATACTTTTTAAAATTTCTATAATACTGAACCTAGAAACATAAAATTAAGCATGTATGACCCGGATGAAGTAAGAACCCATAATAGGGTACTTTTTCGTTCTTCAAAAGGTACTTTTTGAATTTTATAGTATTAAGCCGAGAAGTATAAAATTAAGTATGTACATTCCGGATTAAATGAGACCCTATAAAAGAGGACTTTTTGGTACTATATCGTTCTTCAAAAGGTACATCACCATTAAAGGGATGTTTTTGGTACTTTTCTTCATCAAAATGTACTTTTTGAATTTTGGTATAATATTAAACGTATAATAGTGAAATTAAGCATGTATTACCAGGATTAATTGAGAACCTATAATAGAGAACTTCTTAATACTTTTTCGTTCTTCAAAAGGAACTTTTTAAAACGTGAAATTAAGCATATAGAGACCGTAGTAAGTGATAACCTATAAACCTAAAAGTGAGAACCCATAAAAGGAAACTTTTGCGTTCTTCAAAATGTATTTCTCAAATGCATGTGTAACAGAATTATTGAAGAAATGTACTTTTTGAAATTTCTGTAATATTAGACTCAGAAACATGAAATTAGGCATGTATGTCCCGCATTAAGTTAGACCCTATAGAAGGGGACTTTTGCTACTTTATCGTTATTCAAAGGTGCTTTTTGAATTTTTTAAAATATCGATAGTACAACATTAAGAAATACTCTCTATATAACCATAATTTTACAAATTTAAAATTTTTTACAAAACCTAGTAATATAAAAAAGCCCTAAGTTGACAACGCTTTTAAAAAACATGGACATATTGGTTGCGAAGCATATACAAAAATAAAAGATACGTTCGCGTGTTGTTAAATAAAACTAGTAAATATAAACTGATACCGTGTGAAATGAGAAAAATTTAACGTTATTTTTAGCTACTTTAGTCTTAAGAGAATATTTATGTATATTACACGCAGAAGGACACACTTATATATACCCTCTATCATCAATAGGGATGCCAATTGGGGTCGATTTTTACAAATCCCAGTATTTCGGATTTTTATTTAAGTTCCGGAATTTCGGAATTTTCAAATACTGCATTATCCAATAAGCTTTTTAAGAATTTTAAGAAAAAAATGTATTCAAATAATAAAATAGTAATTTATATACAGTTGCGTACTACCAAGTGTACAACTATATTAGGGTCCAGAAGGTGTATTGTAAGATAATAAAGGGGCAGAACATATATAGCATACCTCAGTGGGGCATAATAGAAATTTTTTGGAAATAAATCTGGCATTTCTAAACGGCTGATCCGATCGGGATAAAATTTGGCGTGAGCGTAGCCAAGGAGTATTCGAGTTTAAGTTTTGAAGATGAACCCCGCAGATGCCCCAGGGACGGAGCTGTGGCGGCTCAAAGTAGGGTACCCACGACATGTAAAATTTTTAAACTCGTGCCTTTTTATTGTTTTTCACCCAAATACAAAGATTTTTATATTTTCTGAAAGCGCTCGACGAGATCTTGAAAAAACATGCTTATCTCTTTTAATATCCGAGTTATAGGCATTTAAAAATTTAGTGATACAAAATTTACCATACCTTGGTCCGCCTTTTTTGAATACCGGGGGTAATTTTGGACCAAATGGACTCAATTTTTTCTTGATAGTTAGACAACAAAATTTCCAATAATATACAAAAAATTTCAGATCAATATCATTTACAGATCCAAAAATATACGTTTTTTAATTTAAAAATTCAAAAAACAGTTTTTTTAAAACCTCAATATGTTTTCTATTTACTCCAAAAGTATTTTCCCAGCCCTGAAAGAAATGTGGACCCTATGGGCAAAAATGTAAAAAATCCCATTTTTGGGATTTTCATTCCTATTTTTGGGAATTGCGGGATGCCCTTTGACCTTTCATTTGTTTTTTGCATTTCTTATTTAAAATGACAAATTTTAATAACAAGCGTTGAAGATTTCATTGAGTTTTGTTCATGAATAAAGATTTTGTCATATATATACATATTTGGTTAAATTTCTAAAACTATGATTTATATAAAATTTTAATAGGGTCGCAGATAGCTACAACAAATTTAGTCCGATATTTATCCCTTAATATCTTTTTTAGTTAGATATGGAAATTCTCGACACCTTTTAAAAAAAATTTCAAGCCAATATCTCAATTACATTCAAAAATATGTTCATTTAACCTGTATCCTTTAATTTCATATTTTTCATATTTTAGTATTAAATATGACAGAACATGTTTAAATCTTATATTTACCTATTTTCTATTTGTTTGCATATCCTTATAATTAAAAGGTCCTATTAAGCTTAAATTTTCAGAAATTTATAACTATTTTTTACCTAAATTTTTTCGACAGATCATTTCGTTCTTGTTTCGTTTATGATCATGTAGGTAAAATATACAGGTATGATAATTTCGATTCATTCACTAATAAGAAATATCAATGACTGAATTACAGGTTATAGTAATATAGTCCTAAATGTTACTGAGGTAGACAGTTCGTAATTATTTTACTTTGGAATACCTGTATCGGAAATGACAAGATTGGTATATAAGTAAAACTTCTCAGATTTAAGTACCATATTTAATAAATCTATAATTAAGATTACATTAAAGTACCGAAGAGGTTGTGTTCCGTTTTATGGAGTGTATCATCAAAAGGGCCAGAAAGAATTGAAAACATTTCAATTGTATATAAAAACTACATATAGTAGAAAAGTAGACAAAACAGGCCTATCAAAATTGAAAACTTTTTAAAACTTTTTGATGTAAAAAGTAAGTCTGTGGATGGAAATCAAAAGAAATTTCGATTAAAATTTTGTAGTTGGATGGAAACTACTACGGATATCTCGACTTTACAACACATCAGCAGAGCGTCTTGCAAGTCATACGAAGACTTATGTTCAAGGTAAAAAAAAAGAGGGTCACACAAAAACTTTTTCAATCTCAAATGAGGAAATATCGATACATTTAACGAAATGCTGAAAAATGAAAACCAACCTATGGATGCCGTACATATTGCAACTATTCTTCCTAATGCCTCACCAAAACGACTTAAGCGAATTGTGGAAAGCATACCAACTCCAACATCACAATCAAATTTTACTGAAGAGGAAGCAATAGCGCATATGTTGGAACTGGGACTCATTCGAAATAAGTACCAAATATTAGAAAAGCTCTGCATGAAAAAGGACACAATATATTACCATCATACAAGGCGATCCAGAAAAAAAAAACAAACTATCCTACCATCACCTATTGCTGTTAATGATGTGGAAGCTTGTTATTGATATATCATCTTTGCTCGAAAACACAGCATCAAGAATTGTGTCAGACTTTTCAGAAGGCCAAATAAAAAAAATTCATAACTGTGATGTTGTCTTAAGGTGTAAGTGGGGATGTGACGGTTTATCAGCACTTCCAGAATACAAACAAGCTTGTGGAAGTCGACATTAGCAGACTACAAAGGTGTATTATGTCATCATTAGTGCCATTACGAATTCGTTCATATTCCTTTAATCTAACCATCGTCAAGCATCGGAAATTCATTTGAAGATATATGGATCAATACAACTCCGGGTTCAAAAAATTTTTGTAGACCCATTGGATTGATGAATATATAAAGGAGTCAAAAAAAAAAACAACAAAAGATTTAGTGGAATATTTAAAAGATGAAATAAATGCACTGGAGCCCATTTGCATAAAAATAAAGGAATTCTCTATTAACGTATCATATCAGCTAAGCTTAACAATGATTGATGGAAAGGTCAGCAATGCCATAACAGAAACTTCTTCCTTCTGGATATGTAAATGAGAAAAAGTCGCAATTCTCAAATATAACAAAAAGCAGAAGTATTAATGAAGAATTCCTGTCTTTCGGAATTTCAACCACTTCATGCCAGAATACGATTTTTGGATTACTTTTTACACATAGGCATACGACCTCAAAATAGAAGTGTGCCATAGGAATCTTACTAAATCAACAAAAACTAATGAAGAATGAAAGAACTGAGAGCTGCGGAAAAAAAGCAGAATCCAAGAAGAATTTAAAGTTTAGATGGGATTAAACATCGACAAACCACTTCCAAGTTGCGGTAGTACAAATGACGGTAATACGGCGAGAAGGTTTTTTCGTGATTTTGAAATTACTTCAAAATAATAAAAACTTACTAACAAAATGTATGTTCTGTCTGTCATACTTAATACTAAAATATGAAAAAGATGAAATTGAAGGACATAGCTTTAGATGAACATATATTTTGAACGTAATTGAGATATTGGGCTTGAAATTTTTTTGTAAGGGTCGAGAAGTTCCATAATCTAACTAAAAAAAGATATTAAGGGATAAATATGGACTAAATTGTTGTAGCTATCTGCGACCCTATTAAAATTTTGATATAAATCATAGTTTTTAGAAATTTAACAATATGTAATATATGACAAATCTTTATTTATGAACAAAACTCAATGAAATCTTCAACGCTTGTTTAAATTTGTCATTTCAAATAAGAAAAATGCAAAAAAAAATAGAAAAGGTCAAAGGGCATCCCGCAATTCCCAAATATAGGAATGGAAAATCCCAAAAATGGGATTTTTTACATTTTGTGCCCCATAGGGTCCACATTTCTTTCAGGGCTGAGGAAAATACTTTTGGAGTAAATAGAAAACATATTGAGGTTTCCAAAACTGCCTTCAGATTTCTTTATGTTCCCGTAAAACATGTTTGTGCCGAATTTCACTTCTATTGATGCTTCTCTTAGCCAGTTATGGGCGATAAAGTCATTTTCTGAAGGGGACTTTATATGGGGGCTAGGCGAAATCGTGGACCGATATTGCCCATTTTCAATACCAAACAACATGGCTAGATCGTCTTAGAATCTAATAAGGACCCAGAATATATATACTTTTATGGGTCTTAGACGAATATTTCAATGTGCTACAAACGGAATGACAAAAACAATATACCCCCATCTTTTTTGATGGTGGATATAAAAATGTTAATGAAAAACGGTCAATTATTAACCCTATCTCTCATATAAGGTCAGTTAATTTGATGAGTAAAATCACCCTGATGTTTACAGAGGAGCATTCCTTCTAAGGCATACGGTTTGAAGGTGGGTATATGAGATTCGGCACAGTCGAATATAACTCTCTCACTTGTTTTTTTTTGTCTTTTTTATTCCTTAATGTTCCAATTTGTTTTATTCCTTAATGTTCCAATTTATAGAACTATCACTACAAAAAACGTATCGTTGAAATTGACATTTTATTTCGTTACTAACACAGCACTTTTATGTTAAAAAACATAACATTTTTCACAAAATGTTTATAGAATACAAAAATTAAAAAAAATTACGTTAAGAACGTTAACAGAAGGAATGTTTACAGGCCGAAATAGACTACACAAGCGGCTTAACAAACATACTTTTTTTATTCCAACACACACTACACAAACATTGCTTGTACAATCACCGATTTTTTGTGGACTTGCAAAGATACTGATGACGTTTTTGTGGACTTGCAAAGATACTGATGTAAATTTGCCTACAAAATTTTGTAAAAAAAGTAATATATATATCAGGCTTAAATGCATAAGAGCAAAAGAAAAAATGCAATTTATTAAAAAAAAAAATCAAATACCCTTAAGAAAATAGTGTTAAAATTTTTAATTTATTGTAATCCCTTTAGAAGTTATGATGGTTATAATGTTGGCTTATGGTTTAATAATTTCCCATCAAACAATGGTGCTTTTATGCCCACCATCAAAAAAGATGGGGGTACCCCCGGAATATTGTACAAATAGCTTCAAATATTCACAAATTCGTTGTTTATGAAGCAAATGCCACAAAATTTCGCATATGTCAGTTTTTTGACATCTGCATAATAATTCTGCATTATGGCGGACATAGGACCATAATTGGCCCTACCCCCCATATAAGGTCCCCTTTAGAAAATGACTAAATAGCTGATTACTGGCATTAAAATGGGAATATAGCGATGAAATTTGACACACATAAGTTTCATGCAAGCCAATATCTCCCAACAAAATTTTATGTATATCGGTCCATAATTGACCCATAACCCCCCATGTAACGTCCCCTTCAGAAAATGACTTTAACGCTCATTCCTCGCTTAAAAATACAAGTATAGCGATGAAATTTGACATTAGAAAGTTTCTTACTAGCCAACACCTCTTTATGAAATTTTATGTGAATCGGTCCATAATTGACCCTACCCCCAATATAAGGTCCCCATCAGAAAATGACTTTAACGCTCATTACTGGCTTAAAAATGGGAATATAGCGATGAAATTCGACACACATAAGTTTCATGCAAGCCAATATCTCTCAATCAAAATTTGTGTATATCGGTCCATAATTGACCCTACCCCCCATATAACGTCCCCTTCAGAAAATTACTTTAATGCTCATTACTGGCATAAACAAACGAATATAGCGATGAAATTTGATATAAGTAAGTGTCTTACCAGCCAAAAAATCTTTATGAAATTTTATGTGGATCGGTCCATAACTGACCCTACCGCCTATATAACGTCCCCTTCAGAAAATGACTTTAATGCTCATTACTGGCTTAAACAAACGAATATAGCGATGAAATTTGATATAAGTAAGTGTCTTACCAGCCAAAAAATCTTTATGAAATTTTATGTGGATCGGTCCATAATTGACCCTACCCCTCATTATAATTACTCCATATAATTACTATAACGCTCATTACTAGCTTAAAAATACGACTATAGCGATGAAATTTAACAGAAGTAAGTTTTATACTAGCCAAAATCTCTTCACCAAATTTCCCAGAAATATGTTTTATACTAGGCATTATCTCTTTACCAAATTTTATGTGGATCGGTCCATAGTTGACCCTATACCCCAAAATATAGACCGATCCACATAAAATTTGGTGGAAAGGTTTTGGTTCCTAAGATACATACTTATGTCAAATTTCTTCGCTATATTCGTATTTTTACGCCCATAATTAACGTTTAAGTCGTTTTCTGAAGGGGGCCTTATATGGGGAGAAGCGTCAATTATGGACTGATCCACATAAAATTTGGTAAATTTTGACTTGTATAAATCTTACTTTTGTGTAATTTCATTGCTATATCCAATTTTTAAGCCAGTAATGAGCATTAAATAAATTTTATGGGGGGTAGGGTCAACTATGGACCGATCCACATAAAATTTGGTAAAGAGATATTGTCTAGTATACAACATATTTCTGGGAAATTTGGTAAAGAGATTTTGGCTAGTATTAAACTTACTTCTGTTAAATTTCATCGCTATAGTCGTATTTTTAAGCTAGTAATGAGCGTTATAGTAATTATATAGAGGGACTTTATATGAGGGGTAGGGTCAATTATGGACCGATCCACATAAAATTTCATAAAGATTTTTTGGCTGGTAAGACACTTACTTATATCAAATTTCATCGCTATATTCGTTTGTTTAAGCCAGTAATGAGCATTAAAGTAATTTTCTGAAGGGGACGTTATATGGGGGGTAGGGTCAATTATGGACCGATATACATAAAACTTGATTGAGAGATATTGGCTTGCATGAAACTTGTGTGTGTCGATTTCATCGCTATATTCCCATTTTTAAGCCAGTAATGAGCGTTAAAGTCATTTTCTGAAGGGGACCTTATATTGGGGGTAGGGTCAAATATGGACCGATCCACATAAAATTTCATAAAGAGGTTTTGGCTAGTAAGAAACTTTCTAATGTCAAATTTTATCGCTATACTTGTATTTTTAAGCGAGGAATGAGAGTTAAAGTCATTTTCTGAAGGGGACGTTATATGGGGGGTAGGGTCAATTATGGACCGATATACATAAAATTTGGTTGGGAGATACTGGCTTGCATGAAACTTATGTGTGTCAAATTTCATCGCTATATTCCCATTTTTAAGCCAGTAATCAGCTATTTAGTCATTTTCTAAAGGGGATCTTATATAGGGGGTAGGGCCAATTATGGTCCTATGTCCGCCATAATGCAGAATTATTATGCAGATGTCAAAAAACTGACATATGCGAAATTTTGTGGTATTTGCTTCATAAACAACGAATTTGTGAATATTTGAAGCTATTTGTACAATATTCCGGGGGATACATTTGTATGGGGGCTATGTGAAATCATTTTGGGAAAATTTCATCTCAATATCTCATATTTTGCTATAGTGCCAACAACAGACAGACGGACGGACATGGCTAGATCGTCTTAAAATCCTACGAGGTCCCAGAATATATATACTTTATGGGGTCCTAGAGCAATATTTCGATGTGTTACACATGGAATGACAAAATCAATATACCCCCCATCTTTTTTGATGGTGGTTATAAAAACACCATTGTTTGATGGGAAATTATTAAACCATAAGCCAACATTATAACCATCATAACTCCTAAAGGGATTACAATGAATTAAAAATTTTAACACTATTTTCTTAAGGGTATTGAATATTATATTTACGAATGATAAAATCCGGTTTTGATTTTTTTTTTAAATTGCATTTTTTTCTTTTGCTCTTATGCATTTATAGTGCATCTAAATTCTGTCAAATTAAGTTTATATATCTTAAATTATCCTGTAGAATAGTATACTAAAGTCAGATTTGAAATATGTACAGCAGGTTTATAAAAAATTAAAAAAAAGTAGTTACGTAAATATTAGCGCTGTTCCAAAAACTGTCATAAAAAGTATGATATCACAATTTTTAAAATATTGCGTGAAGACTGATATATATATATATTACATTTTTTTTACAAAATTTTGAAGGGAAATTTACATCAGTATCTTTACAAGTCCACAAAAACGTCATCAGTATCTTTGCAAGTCCACAAAAAATCGGTGATTGTACAAGCAATGTTTGTGTAGTGCGTGTTGGAATGAAAAAAGTATGTTTGTTAAGCCGCTTGTTATTTTGGCCTGTAAACATTCCTTCTGTTAACGTTCTTAACGTAATTTTTTCAATTTTTGTATTCTATAAACATTTTGTGAAAAATGTTATGTTTTTTAACATAAAAGTGCTGTGTTAGTAACGAAATAAAATGTCAATTTCAACGATACGTTTTTTGTAGTGATAGTTCTATAAATTGCAAAAACAGTGATTTTTGCAAATTGGAACATTAAGGAAAAAAAGACAAAAAACAAGTGAGAGAGTTATATTCGACTGTGCCGAATCTCATTTACCCACCATCAAACCGTATGCCTTAAAAGGAATGCTCCTCTATTAACATCAGGGTGATATTACTCATCAAATTAGCGATGAGATATAGGGTTTATAATTGACCGTTTTTCATTAACATTTTTATATCCACCATCAAAAAAGATGGGGGTATATTGTTTTTGTCATTCCGTTTGTAGCACATTGAAATATTCGTCTAAGACCCATAAAAGTCCAAATATTTTATTCAACACCAAATGTATGTTCTGTCATACTTAATACTAAAATATGAAAAAGATGAAATTAATGGACACAGGTTTAAATGAACATATTTTTGAATGTAATTGAGATATTGGCTTGAAATTTTTTGTAAAGGGTCAAGAATTTCCATATCTAACTAAAAAAAGATATTAAGGGACTAAATTGTTGTAGCTATCTGCGACCCTATTAAAATTTTGATATAAATCATAGTTTTAGAAATTTAACAAATATGTAATATATGACAAAATCTTTATTTATGAACAAAACTCAATGAAATCTTCAACGCTTGTTAAATTTGTCATTTCAAATAAGAAAATGCAAAAAAAAAAATTGAAAAGGTCAAAGGGCATCCCGCAATTCCTAAAAAATAGGAATGAAAATCCCAAAAATGGGATTTTTTACATTTTTGCCCATAGGGTCCACATTTCTTTCAGGGCTGGGAAAATACTTTTGGAGTAAATGGAAAACATATTGAGGTTTCCAAAACTGCTTTCAGTTTTCTGATCCCAGCTTTGGGATTTTAGAACATGTCGCCCAAAGTTGAAGTTTTGATAAAAAATAGGTCATATTCGGAAGGACGCAGTGGCAACATTTTCAAAAAATAGGACAAGTTTTTTACGCCAAAGCGTTCTGCGTAAAGATACCTTTTAGAAAACTATAAAATTGTTATATGTTCTTAAAGAAAATTTTATTTTATTAATAAAAGAGTTAAGACACATTTTGGGCAAAAAAACGGCAAAAATTTAAAATTTTTTGAATTTTTAAATTAAAAAACGTATATTTTTGGATCTGTAAATGATATTGATCTGAAGTATTTTGTATATTATTGGAAATTTTGTTGTCTAACTAACAAGAAAAAATTGAGTCCATTTGGTCCAAAATTACGCCCGGTATTCAAAAAAAGGCGGACCAAGGTATGGTAAATTTTGTATCACTAAATTTTTAAATGCCTATAACTCGGATATTATAAGAGATAAGTAGTATGTCCAAGCATGTTTTTTCAAGATCTCGTCGAGCGCTTTCAGAAAATATATTTGGGTGAAAAACAAAAAAATGGCACGAGTTTAAAAATTTTACATGTCGTAGGTACCCTACTTTGAGCCGCCACAGCTCCGTCCCTGGGGCATCTGCGGGGTTCATCTTCAAAACTTAAACTCGAATACTCCTTTAGAAATGCCAGATTTATTTCCAAAAAATTTCCATTCTGCCCCACTGTGCATACTGAGAGAAAATTTAAATACCTGCAAAGTGATCCGAGTAGAACAAGAATCTGTATCTTTAGATACCGATTTTAAGTTTTTCAATGGATTTAGAAAGCAGAAGTTGACATATTTATTCCTCCAAATTTTATGGTGATCGGCCCCTATTTAACCCTACCACCCACATAAAGCATCTTTCAGAAAATAAGTTTTTAAAAATTTTCTAATAAGAAAAATTTCAATAATGATGACAATTGTTAATGGACAATATCGGTTTACGTTTTCTTATAGCCAGGAGCCCATGTGCCACTAGAAAAAAGCAATAAACTCCGACATATTCATATTCGACAATTCCATAATTGATTCTACTCATTATAAACCGTATCCTTCAAAAAAAAAAAAAAAATACTGGCTTAAAAAACCATTACAGAAATATAATTAACAAATTTTAGGATCCATAGTTGTCCCTACCGCACTTATAAGGTCCACTTCAAAAAATATGAGTGTTGTGATTTATTATGCATATAGAAGTTCTATACAGATACAATATGAGTGTAGCGATTTATTATGCATAAAGAAGTTCTATACAGATCAAAATCTATGTACAAAATTTTGTGAGGATCAGTCTACACACAAAAGGTTCTTTGCAAAAAATAAAATAAAGGCTCATGACTGAATTAAAAATATGGCGGTGTTAAATAAGTCTAAATGATGGCGTTTAGGATTTCATCATTGCCGGATATAACACTTTCACTTGTTTTGTATTATTTTTATTTTTCTAATTTAAATAATTAATTATTTGTAATGGTAGGTATGTATGTTATATGCACTCTTTTATTTTTACGAAACAAAAGATGTATATACTTTGTTTCTGTCCCAATGTTTAATGCATGCGTAACTAATTAAAAAATAAAATTGATTTTTAAATACATAATGTATGTACATATATGACAAATGCTATCTAATCAGAAATGAAAAAATAGGTTTATCTATAAACGATTGCTAATTGTTTTGGACACATATCAAATTAACTTAAAAAAAACTCCGGTATAATTAGAATGTGACTGAGTTAAGACCGTGATTTGTGCGATAACACGAATTTTAAATATACATATTAAAAAAAACAATTTAGCTATAGATACCAAAGCTAATAGTAATGATAAGCAATTAAATGAATGCAGTACTTTTCGTTTATAGTCACTACTGAGCAGGCTCGAATCCTGCTCAACCGTTTGTGTGATTTTTTAAGTGACGATTTACTTGATTTTGCTGATTTTATTTAAAAATTAAACCCACCAAAACAAAAACCCGTTAAAATGATTTATATAGATTTTCATTTTAACGGTTTGGAAATAATTTTTATATAATGACCGAACTTTTTTCAAACGGCTTATCGATTATGGTATAAGCTTCTTCAGCTACCGATTAATTTCAAGGATTACCAATTTTTATTAGCGGTTTAGGTGTGCTTCGCCGAATTGTCTTATAACAAAAGAAACACCGCGTTTTCAGTGAAAGAGAAATTTTAATGAAATTTATTTTGCGGTTAACATATCCCAGCTTATCTACAATTAACTGTTTTCAATATTTTTAAATTTAAATAAATTATTAACATTAGAAAGTAAAACAAGTTAGAAATTATAGTCGGGCGAGAGTGATTAAGTTTTCAAAACAAAACATTTAAGTTGAATTGTATCTTGCCTCAGATATACTTCAGCCATTTATTGTTGAATGAAACTGTAAAAATGTTTGAAGGGGACTTCTTGTAGGGGTTAGGGTCAAATGATTATAACTATAAAGTTTATGAGGGTCATCAAGAACTTGGTTTTGCAGGTTTTTGTCTAGATAAGAAACTATTAAACATAATTATAAACTTAAAAGCTGAGTGAAATAATAGACCGATCTTAACCATTTTCAATAGGCTTCGCCCCTGGGACAATAGAAGATCATGTACCAAGTTTCATAGAATTATCTTTAAAATTGCGACACGTAGTTTGTTTACATGGACGGACCTAGCCATATCGACTCAAAAAATGACTCTGAGCCGATTGGTATACTTTAAGGTGGGTATAGGACCAATATTATTGTGCACAAAACCAATATGCCCTCCCAGCTTATATGCACGCAGAGAAATAACATGGTTGTGATAACCATGTTCAAAGAGCAACATATATATTATGGTTAAAATTATGATTGTAGTCTAAATACATTATGGTTATTGTAACACTTTTAAAACATCATATTATGATTAAATACAGTTGAAATATATTATCATAATATTTTTTATTTACCATAATATTGTTTGTTATACATGACTATATTATGATCTAATGTGATCAAAATGTCGTTAAAAATATGTATCGAAATCAAATTAATTTTGGTTTCTGAATCAGTAAACACAGTTTCTAAGAAAGTAAAAACATATAATTTGATTCAAAAACATAACTACATTATTCTATATATACATACAATGTTAATGTTAAATGAGAGTTGTTTCAACACGTTTTATTGTCGCGTAAAACACACAAAAAATAAAAAGGGGATTCACATGGTCGTCATATGTCATAAAATAATAACTCGAAAAAATATGACTGCTGTGAACAACCCTCATAAGTTAGTGTGCTATTTTAAATTTGAGTCAGCTACAAATATTTTTAGTAAAAATGGCAAAAGCTAGCCAATAATTGATATAAAAGTCGGTTTGTGCATAAAAGGCGTATTGAACATTGTAATGGTGAAGTATACAATCCATTTGTATAAAAATTTAAAATATTTTCTTTGTAATTACATTAATCGAAATTATTTAAAAACGTAAACAGCTGTTAATGACTAAGCCGGAAATATTTTCTGACGCCTGCTATTTTTAATACGTTCAGTGGCTGCCAATTATTTTTTAATTTAATTTTATAAAAATTAATAACTTTTACAAAAATATTGAAGTAATTTGAAGTAATATAACTTTGCACAAATTTATGTCATGTTTACGTACATATTGCATATGATCAATTGCGACAACTTCTAAATACTATCACCGGCTCGATGAAGAGTTTTTACCTTTCGACTTTGATTTACAGTGTTTAGTTAGGACAAAACTGTAAATATATATTAGAATGTGTTATTATGTAAAATTTTTTTCTTTGAAGCACAATAACAATATTTTAAAACTACCACAAAACATTAGTATATTATGACAATACGACTTAATAGCTCACCATGTGAATACCCCAAATGTGTGTGAGGTGTGCAGCTACCCAGCCAGCAATTTTGTAGTCGACTTCGAGAAAAATTTACTTCTAGTTTACTTTTACAGACTGACTATAAGCTAACTACAATGTAACGCAGAGCTGTCTCGAAATTTTGTATTTGGCAACGTAAAGAACCAACTTTTAAATACTAACTACAAGCTAACTATAATGTAATGCAGAAGTGTCTCAAATTGTATTTCAACATGTTTTCTCTTGTTTCTCTATTATTATGATTTTATTTGCTAACTTTAGTCGACTGACTATAAACGAACAGCAATGTAATGCAGAAATGTTCCAAAATTTGGTATTTATTAACGTAAACAACTGACTAATGCGGGAGTATACCAAAATTATCTGGAGAGCATTTTGTTTCGACATGTTTTCTCATGTTTCTTTATTTTTTTGAATTTTGTTTTACATTTTTGTCATTTTCTTATATACGTTGTGAAATTAGAGTCAATAAATTGGAAAAATTAATTGTAAAAGGTTAAATATTTCAAAACTCGGTCCCTAAATTCTAAATTCTGCTGGTTAATACTGTAAATATAATATATTAACAGTTAACATTACACATAACATTTTAAAATTTGTTTTAGATTTGGATTATTGGCAATCATGGAAATAATGAACAGTAATTCATAATTTTATAGACACCTGTGTTATTTTTAGTTTCCCTGCAGAAAACTGATATCTATTAATTTTAACGAACTAATATCATAAATTGTATTAAAGCGAAATGTAACTAGTAGTTAAATTTTAAATATATTTAATTAAAATGTAATTAATTAATACAGTAGGGAGTACAAAAGAAAACTATTACTTGATTTTTCTGCAACTAACTTTAAGTTAGTTAAAAAAGAGTTATCTTTAAGCTAATTTTTTAGTAACTAACTTTAAGCTAGTTGAAAAGTCTTGCAGAGTCGGACAATTGACTACTGCGTAGGACATCGCCATGTTGAAATAGTCAGTTGGCTCCATTAAAAATAATACTAGAATCAATCATAACTAGTTGATGAAAAGGTCGGCTTTTAATGCATTTAAAGTTAGTTGAGTTGCTGGCAGGTAATGTTGTTTTGTTGTTGTACCAACAGACATAGAACAACATTATATATAATGGTTATTTATAACAACATAACATACAATAATATAGAATTAAAATAACAATTATATGTTTTTGATAACAATATAGTGGTACAGTGAACAAGCTTAGTTATAGTAAGCATGCCGAACTATGCTTTTTTTCTGCGCATGGGTGGAAGAGTCAATAATGGACTGAATCTCATAAAACTCAGTAGAGAGATTTGTGTTCATAAAAAACTTACTTATGTCGAATTTTAGCTCTATACTCGTACTTTTAAGTCATTAGTGAGTGTAAAAGTCATTTTCTGAGGGGGACCTTATATTGGGGGTAGGGTTAATTATGGGCCGATTTTTATAAAATAAGGTAAATAGATTTTTGCTCGTAAGAAAATTTCTTATGTCGAATTTTAGCGCTAAACTCGAATTTTTAAGTCAGTAATGGGCGTCAAAGTATTACCGATCCTCATAAAATTTTGTAGAGAGAATTTGATTCATATAAGATTTAATAATGTCGAATTTCTTTGCTATACTCGCATTTTTAAAATAGATATGACTGTTAAGGCTGTATTTCGGGGGGCCATTTGTATGCGAAAACGTAGACCGATTTTGCCCATTTTCAATACCAAACAAACCATACCTATAAGAAAAATTTCAACTCTCTGGCTCTTTCCGTTCGGACTCTATCGTGCTTTCAATAGACAGACAGACGGACAGGCTAAATCGTCTTAAAATTTAATAAGGACCCAGAATATATATACGTTTGTGGGTCTATGATCAATATTTCGATGTGTTACAAACGGTTTTGCCATTCCCTTTTTTTGATGGTGGGTATAAAAATAATAAATTTACCGCGTTCCTTATTTCGTCCTTTTTTGATTTTTTTGGAATAAAGATATAACCAATGAAACTTCTAAGTAAAATATATCTCTCTTTAAAATTTCATTAATTACCTTAATTAATTTTTTCTAAAATACACCTTTTGACTGATTACAGCAAAATACTTCTCAAGTATTTGCATATTTCCGAAAACTACCTAAACTACACATAATTACCCGATTGTACACGTTAACTTTGAGTTATCCACATGCCTATTTCACCCATCGAAAAGTAATATAGCCTATTGACGCTTCCAGACATACATCTTTCCATGTTCCAAATTTATAGAAAATCGGCTTATCCGTTTAGGGAGCGTGATTGACGCTCCAAAAAAAAAACGAAGTTTCGAATTTTGCCCATCCCTCCTTTAGAATTGTTCTTTGGGTATTAAACACAATAATTGCTTAAAAATTTTAAAAGTTATTGCAAATTCCCCGTGCAATTAATATGTCTCATATAGGGTTGATTTTATGACGCTTGTCCAGTTTCAAGCTAAAATTTAATTTGTCCAGCTAAATAGAAATATTTTAGTACACTGCAATAACTAATAATTTTTATAGTACCTTTGTCAAATCATGTTAGCCAACACTGATTTTTACATACTCTTCAGAATTTAATAACACGAAAATTACATTGTTTATCAATTTTTTATAATATTTTTAAAGTAAACTTTCTGCAGAAAGTGAACAGGCCTGAAGTCAAATTAGTTATATTCTATAATAACTTCCAAAAAAGAACATACATACATATATAATGACTTCCACAAGTGTTCACAAAAACACAAAATTATATAAATATTTCGGCTTATTCACTTAAGCACCTAGAAATTCGCAATAGAGCAATTTAATTTTACGCTTAAGCAATAGAAACTCGTATCGTGTTAAAAATAAACTATTTCAGATCTGTTAATCACATTTACAGTTAGTGTGACCCAGTGGAAAGCTTTGGAGTGGGATTTTTATTGATACGTGTTTGGTTTCATGGAGAAGAGTTAGGAATCTTAAAAAAATAAAAGGAATATGGAAAACAATCCCATTTGTAGACACTTCAAGGGGTTCTTACCTGCCAATTCCGTAAATGCTTATTGTAAAATGTACACAGAAAAAACTGAAAATGAGTTTTAATTATCAAAATAATTGTATCAAGCAAGTTTTGCACCTATAACCAAAATAATGATATCAATTACCAAATTTGTAAAAAAGTAAAAATATATATTTTTTCCAAATAACGAATTAATCAGAACAATTAATGCCAATAATTGAGACAAGATTTAAAATTGATTAATTCATTAATTGTATAAATTAAATATTTAATAAATATAAAATTGATTTTTTGTTAATTTATTAATCAAATAAATTGTTAAAGGTCTAGTATTCCTTTAACGTTGTGTGTAATCGATTAATAATTTGACTGTTTTAATCACCTTCTTAATTGATTTATAAAAAATTCTCTATCAGACAATTTTTTATAAATCAATTAAGAAGGTGATTAAAACAGTCAAATTATTAATCGATTACACACAACGTTAAGGGAATACTAGACCTTTAACAATGCGTTCAGTATTTTCAAAAATTATCACATTATTGACACAATTTAACATATAAAGTATTTCATAAATTGTAAAGAAACTTGAATATTATATGCCTAAAATTTTATGGACTATTTAAGAATTATAAATATTGCTAGCACAAAAATTCAAAAAAAAATATTAAAAATAAATCTAAAATAGAAAGAAGGCCAGAAAATTTTTTCAATCAATTAAAAAATTTATTGCATTAATTAAAAATTTAATCAAAATTTTTTTCCCTTAAGCATTTTAAGGGAAAAAATTTCTCTTTTACTATATTTTACTCGAAAAAATTCTTATAGTAAAAATAATTTTAATGTCAATTGATATAAAATGAAAAGTTGTTTGGAAATTTCTATTATCATTTAGACATATATTAAACGCGTGTTTCGTGCTTTTTGCAGTGTTTGATACAATGTTTAATACAATTCCACATATGTTTGATTCAAGTGAATCGTCCAGTAGTGATGAAGAAATAGTGAGAATGTGTGTAGAAACAGACGAAGAAATACAAATGTTGTCTGCTTTAATTAAAGGTAACAGGGCGTAATGTTAAATATCCACCACCAAACGAATACATGAGGGCATAGCCTAAAGTGCATTTTGAACAAAACTTGTTTTAATTTTTACAAGGATGAACTCTGGTTGTTGTTGGATATTTGGTATTCCATACACTTTTATAAATATGTATATACAGAATTGTATTATAATTTCAGAAAATTATCTATTAGGAGATTCAGCTTATCCGTGTAGCAAACATCTAATTACACCATACAGAGATAATGGCCACTTAACAAATACTCAAAAAACATTCAATATAAAGCTTAGTTCTGCAAGAGTTTCAATCGAACATACATTTGGCATTTTGAAACAACGTTTTCGACAGCTTTATTATTGCAAATTAAAAGGTGTAAAGAAGTTATGTCATTTTATTAGAGCCTGCTGTGTATTACACAATATCTCATCAGAAAATGATCTGGACTTTATATATGTAAATTCAGAAACTAATTCACATGAAGTAGTAATATTGCCTCAAGAAGAACATATTACAGGAAATGCTTTCAGAGAGCTTATTTGTTCCGAAATCCAATAAAAATTTCCAATAAATTTCGCATCGTAAAAATTTTAATATACACATGTATATGTATTTTTTTATAATTAGGATAACAAACAAGTGGAAGTGTTTTGTCATATTGTCCTAATTTTTTTATCTAGTCTATAGTCTAGTCTATAATCTAGTCTATAATCTAGACTATAATCTAGTCTATAGTCTAGTCTATAGTCTAGTTTATAGTCTATAGTTTAGTCTGTAGTCTAGTCTACAGTCTAGTCTATAGTCTAGTTAATAATAGTAGTCTAGTGTTTAGTCTACAGTTTAATTTATAGTTGAATCTTTAATCTTAAACAATTTAGTCATTCTGGTATCAATATTCGCAGAAATGTAAAAAAATATTTAGTATAAGTTAGCACTACTTTTGAATTCTAATTTTAAATGCTTAATTGCAGAATATAATAAGATGTAAGTATATTTAAAATATTTTCTTGAAATAATCGTTTTTGCCCCCCAATTTCCTCAATTTTTTTTTGTCTAAATCTAAAAATATGTATCAGAGGTATATGTTTATTTATATATGCATAAATACACATGTACGTTATATAGGAATATATTCCTATATCAGATATATATCTAACTTTTAGATTCATTTCTACAAACTCCCTCAAGTTCTTCATTATTTAGGATATAGTCTGGATTAAGACCTCTTTTGTCTCCAAAGAGATCCCCTAGTTCACTAAAATATATTAAGGGTTGAAATAAGTTTTTATTTTTTAGCTAAAAGGGAATCTATAGACCTTTCATACGGGCAAGTCCGTCCCGTTAATTTGTTGTTAAGCTTGGTTTTTTTATGTTGTCTTTCTAAAATCCTAAATTTTGTTTCAACCTGTATTGGTGTAAACATGTATCTAAATCAGAAAAGGAGAGAGGAAGATAAATTTTAAAGCCAAATATAGAAATCTAAAAATTACCCATTTGATTTAAGTTCCTCTGATATCAAATCCCACAACTTTTCTTGTTTTTTAAAGCAGCCGATTTAGCCACTTTGGGTTGCAGCTCAACTAAATTGCTTTTAAGCAATTTTGTTGGTGCATCCAACCACATTTACTTTTCCGATAGATTTTCCATTATTTTTCAATAATTTTTTTTAAACTTTTTTTTTGTTATTTTAATATTTTGACATAAAATTATATTTTACTATATTGTGTTCTTTTACATTTCACAAATAAAATATTTTTGAGTAATAATTTAAAAATTCTCTTATTTTACTAGAAATGTAAGCAGAGAGCGATACTGACGTATGTTTTATATGTGTTAAGTTTCGTCAAATTTTATTTGCTTAAGCAAAGAGCGACAGCACATTCAGTAAGAAATCAATTGTTTGTTTATTGTACACAAATAAAATAAAGAAAAAAATTAAAATTGTCAAGAAAATTAATTTTTTTTTTTCAATAAAATATTATGAAATATGTACTTTTTTATTACGTGGGGCACATAAATGTGCAAATGGAGCCAAAGTGTTTTGAATGCACGTAAGTACATTATAGCCACATAAAAGTTTTCTAGGTTTTTCTTAAGCATTTGAGAGACTTTTCGTTCGATTTTATCATTAACTTAAGTAAAGACAAAATCAAACGATCCTTATAGATAGCGGAGTCGATTAAGCCATGTCCGTCTGTCTGTTGAAATCAGTTTTTAGAGGACCCCAGATATCGGCGAGATCCGAATCTTCAATAATTCTTTTAGACATGCTTTCGAGAAGATCGCTACTTATTTAAAATCAGCAAAATCGGTCAGTAAATAACAGAGATATGAGCAAAAACCCGAGACAACCTCTGAAAATTTTATCAAAAAATGTCATATTTTTTCATGCTTTGTTAACTAAGCAACAACAACACTGTATATTAGAAAACGATGTACGCGTGTTTGTAGATGTATGTATATGGTTTTATTCAGCTGTGTGTTTTTGTTTTGTGAATTCTCTTCGTATATTTGAATTTAGGTTGGTTTTATTGCGTTGTTTATTTTGTTTTTCTGTGTTTTTCGTTATGTATGTTTAGATGTCTGTTGGTTTAGATGCCTTGTGTATTTTGTTTTTTATTTCGTTTAGCGTTGTTGTTGTTCGTTTTGTTTTGCTCTTGGCGTAATATTAATGTAGTCGGGAAAAAATTTAAAAAACTAATATGTTTAAAATACACTATGGTGAAGGGTATATAAGATTCGGCACAGCCGAATATAGCACTCTTACTTGTTTTTAATTAATTTAGCTTATGATTTTTTATTTAAAATTTAAAACTTTACGAATACATCAAAAACAAAGAATAAATAAGAAGTGAAACGCTGTCAAAAAGTACCTAAGTCTACTGTCAGTCGGTACCTAACTCTAAGAATGTATTAGTAGAATTCTCAAGCCAACATAGTTGCAAAAAATCGGATTTAAAAATTTAAAAAAAAATTATTTCATTTGAATTTATATTTTAGAAGATTTCTTTAAATATTTTGCAACATAATTTATCTATAAACATTATATATGAACGTATCTTTGCTTTTTAATCTGCAATATTGAAATAATAATTAAGTTAGTTGAAATATTTTTTTCTTGTACCATACGAAAAATTACAACATTGTTCTTTTTTCGTTTTAATATCAACAACAAAAATTAAATGTCAAAAAAAATAAAAAATATTTTTTTCGTTTGTAAAAAATTAAATCTTTTCGGGCTATTAAATATATTTAAAGTGTGCAAAAAAATAATAAAATATAACGTTAAGTGATAAAAAATATTTTCAAGTTCTATAAGCTACGAATTTTCGCGACAAAGTTTTGAAGTTTGGAGAGAGAGTAAGTTTCTTACATATGTGTTGGAGTTACACAGAACTCGTCTGTGAGAAGAGCGTAACGTTGTTGTTGTAAAAAATGACAGCGTTTCACTTCTTAGTGTTCAGTGATCAAAAATGTAAAATTGGTGTTATAAGTAACACGTTCCAATTTAGTTAATATACACAAACAACAATTGTAATATAAACTCATGTAAAAATTGAGTATATATCCGTGGTGGCCAGAAAGAGAATGTTTAAATTGCATATGTGTAGTGCAAAATATAAAAGAGAACATAAATGAAAATATGTGTGTTTTGCACTGAAAAAAATTTTATGTTTGTACATATTTGTGTTATTCATATTATTAGAATTATAAATGAATAACGGAAGAGATGTATGTATTGTTGTATGTATCCGTTGATGAAAGTATTTATTGATGAACATCTTGATGTAAAAATGTGTTGATGTATGTACATATGATTGTTTATAGTTTGATGTATTGATATATGTATATAGTTTGTTTATGTATCTAATATGTATCTAAATCGTTAAAATTTAAGCGATTAATTGCTTGAACAAATAAAAATAAATAATTATACATATGTATGTCTAATAGATCTTTCTATAAAAAGTATTCATACATTAATTTGTAATGTCTTTTGAAAATATTCTCTGTGTATCATTTCATAAAGAGAGCCACTAAATTAAATTGTTTTTGTTTTATGTATAGTTTGTTTTGTTGCTGAGAATATTTTTATTGCGTGTGTATAAGTAAGAATAACACATTTCCCGCAAGGGCATGTTTGGCCGCCAATGGTATATATCTACAGTTTTAACTAAAAACAAATTAGAGGGCTCTAAAAAGCCTAACAATAGAGGTTTAGGTATTGCTCTTCATAAGTTAATGACGAAACAGAACTGGAGCATAACGTTTTTTTCCATACAAATTGGCAAATTGATTTTATTTTATTTTGAGAGCGTTTATTTTTATGCTCACATTTTTATACCCTTTACCTTCGTGAGAAGGGTATATATAAGTTTGTCATTCTGTTTGTAATTTTTATAATATAATTTTCCGACCCTATAAAGTATATATGTATATTCTGGATCCTTTTAGATAGCGGAGTCGAATTAGCCATGTCCGTCTGTCTGTCTGTGTGTATGTTGAAATCAGTTTTCAGAAGACCCCAGATATGTGCGAGATCCGAATTTTCAATAATTCTATTGGAAATACGATCGAATAGAACGCTATTTAAAATCAGTCCAATCGGTCCATAAATAACGAAGATATGAGTAAAAATCCGAGACCACCTCTGAAAATTTCATGATAAATTTACATTTTTCGTGCATGCTTATACAAAACAATAAACAAACAAAAACAAAACACAGTATCAAACGATAAAATTTTTGTTATTGTGGTTTCTTGTTTATAAACACAAATCAAAGAATGAACATGACGTTACGTTACGTTGTTATTGGCTAGAAACATGAAATTAAGTACGTAAAGTCCTTTTTGGGTCTTTTTCGTTCTACATAAGGTACTTTTTTGAATTTTTTATAATATTGAACCTAGAAACATGAAATTAGCATGTAGGGCCTTGACTGGGTAAGAACCTATAGGTACTTTTTTGGTACTTTTTCGTTCTACAAAATGTACTTTTTGAATTTTCTATAATATTGAACCTAGAAACATTATGTAGAACCTGAATTAAGTGGGAACCCATAAAAAGGAAGTTTTTGGTACTTTTTCGTTCTTCAAAAGGTACTTTTTAAAATTTCTATAATATTGAACCTAGAAATATGAAGTTAAGCATGTAGAGCCCGGATTAATTTAGATCGCTTCAAATGGGCTACAATTGGTATTTTTGATTTTTTGTAATAAAATACGTAATGAATGTTTTTTAACACATCAACAGCATTACCACACTTTCAATATTTTCATACATTTTAGAAACAAAACCATGTAAATAGGCAACGAAAAATAAAAACAAAAGAAAACAAGTAAGAGTGCTATATTCGGCAGTGCCGAATCTTATATACCCTTCACCCTAGTGTATGTTAAACATATTAGTTTTATAATTTTTTTCCCGACTACATTAATATTACACCAAAAGCAAAACAAAAAGAACAACAACAACAGTAAACGAAATAAAAAACAAAATCTAAACCAACAGACATCTAAACATACATAACGAAAAAATACAGAAAAACAAAATAAACAACGCTATAAAACCAAAATACATCCAAATATACGAACAGAATTCACAAAAACAAAATACACAACTCAATGACGCAAACAGCATCCAAACAAAATACACAGCTGAATAAAACCAAATACATCTACACACACGTGTACATCTTGTTCTTATATACAGTGTTATTGTTGCTTATTTAACAAAGCATGGAAAAATATGACATTTTTTATGAAATTTTCAGAGGTTGTCACGTATTTTTGTTCATATCTCCGTTATTTATAGACCGATTTTGCTGATTTTAAATAGCGATCTTCTCGAAAGAATGTCTAACAGAACTATCGAAGATTCGGATCTCGCCGATATCTGGGGTACTCTAAAAACTGATTTCAACAGACAGACAGACATGGCCTAATCGACTCCGCTATCTATAAGGATCCAGAATATATATACTTTGTAGGGTCGGAAAAATATATTATATAGAAATTACAAACGAAATGACAAACTTATATATACCCTTCTCATGAAAGTGAAGGGTAAAATAATAATCTATATAAAAATTTTATAAAAATCCTTTTTTTAAATCGTAAAACAAGCTATTATTGACAATGCAAATCGTGAAGCCTGGCATCAATGGTTCCGAGTACAACTCCGTACCGCAAGATAGATCATTGTTTATTTTTCATTCTGTCACACATAACTTAAAGCCGTGATACAAGGTTATCAGATCTTACAACGTTGTCAGTAAAATATTCAGAAAATATCTAACAATCGTCTGAACTTACAATTTTTCTTTTGCAACTTTGTCAGAAAAAGCATTACTGACAATATTGCAAAACTAAATTTGTAAGTTTATATATACAAGTTTGTCATTCCGTTTGTAATTTCTATATAATATATTTTTCCGACTATAGCACTCTTACTTGTTTTATATATTATTGATAGAAAATTCTTTTCGAAACATATTTCATTTCATTAAAAATCTCCTTATAAATCTATACCGTTTATACTTACTATTTTGACATTTATAAAGATTTAATTTTTGATAACATTTCTTGAAATTGTGTTTAATTGAAAAATTTGGAGAAGAAATAGGATATTTATTATCTTTTTGTTTTTAATAAAAAATGATATTTAAGTATAACATTACCTTTTATTTTAAATAAACTTTTCATTCATGTTTTTCAATTTTTAAAAATTTTGTTGACATTTAAATTTTTTTGTTTATTTTATTTTTCTCTTTTTTCTTGTGCACCGTCGTATTTTTAGTATTATTTAGGAAAAACAGATTTGAATTACTAAAAACAACTAGATTTTGAGTAGATTTTAATGAAATCTAGTGACGAAGTAGATTTTGTTTTGTATGGGAAATCTAGTTAAAATCAAGTAGATTTGGTTCGAAATCTCATAAGTACTAGATTTCGTGTATGTGTAAATGGGGTATAAGAATAAAATTAATAAAATCAAAAATTTCAATCGGGCAAACAAAATTATGCAAATGCATGTTTTAATGATGCGTCGTGTGGTCTCAAGAACAAGTTAATTACACAGTTTCCGCCTCAACGCGTGTTGTGTCCTTCCACCTTTAAAGAATTTTGGCATCGATCACATTTTAACCATAAGAACATAATTCAGGGAAGGATTTTCATGCACTAAAAAATTAAAAATGTCCGCTAATAATATGCACTATAAAATGGGTAAATATGCACTAAAATATTCAGATCTTAAGTTGTTGACAACAAATATACATGTTTTTATGGACAGATTTATGTACTATAACACCACTTTAACGGAACCACAACATCGAGAATGGCAAATATAAATACTAAGAAACAACTTAAAATAGTATATATTTAATTTCTGAAAGTCGAAAAAATGTTAGCAATTTTAATAAAATTTGGTGAACGAATGTATTTTTGTATTAAATTATATTTCTTCCGAATTTTATTTTATGAAATATGCAAAATATATTTAAACAGTTATTGTGAGTTGTTATTTAAAAACATGCATTTGTATAAAAATCCTTGGCCTGATAATTAAACATGACTTGATATTAATGGTATATTTGAGATGTTTAGATCATATTATACGCCTTATTTTTATATTTTTTTAAATTAAATAAAAATTCTTATGAAAAAAAAATACTCAATAAATAATTAAAAAATATTTATTAAACAAGTAAGAGTGCTATATTCGGCTGTGCCGAATCTTATATACCCTTCACCATAGTGTATTTTAAACATATTTTATAAGTTTTAAATTTTTTCCCGACTACATTATTATTACATCAAAAGCTAAACAAAAAGAACAACAAAGCTAATCGAAATAAAACACAAAATACACAAGGCATCTAAACCAACAGACATCTAAACATACATAACGAAAAACACAGAAAAACAAAAATAACAACGCAATGACGCCAACAACATTCAAACCAAGGGTGCCCAAGCCCTATGCGCTTGGTACTCTTTTGTTTTTATAAATGCGCTTAGCTATAGACAATGTGTTTTCTTAACACTAGCAATACGTTGTTGTTGTTCTTAACAGTATACAAGCAAGAGTAAAATAGCAACACTTTCGTATTCATTGCAGAGGGCGAAGTCGACATAAAATTAAATCTTGTACGTTTTTAAAATATAGTTTGGCCAATAATAATTTATTATGTTACAGAATCAAAATTAATTGATCTTACAGTCTAGTTAATAAAAACATTAAAAAAATTTGAGTCGATTTAAACCGAATGTTTGGCGGCGGCTCAAGCAACTAAACATTGACGAGACGTAGATTTTGTTTTTGTTTATCGTAAAAAAATTGTTTTTAAAAGAACTTGGAAAAAATTTGTGTTAGTTTTAAATTTCAAACTTACATAAAAATTATTGAACAATAACTCACAATCTACTCTCATATAATTGAAAACGTTTTAAATACTTTTTTCTATTCATTAAAAAATATATTTGCAAAACAAAAGGGAAAATTATTTTATTTTAACAAAAAATGCAAATCATATTTTTTGCTGTGTATTTTTTGTATGTTTGGATTCCAAACATACAAAAAAATACACAGCTGAATAAAACCAAATACATCTACACACACACGTGTACATCTTTTTCTATATACAGTGTTGTTGTTGCTTTTATAACAATTTTTTGATGAAATTTTCAGAGGTTGTATCGGATTTTTGCTCACATCTCCGTTATTTACCGACCGATTTTGCTGATTTTAAATAGCGATTATTGAAGATTCGGAGCTCGCCGATATCTGGGGTCCTCTAAAACTGATTTCAACAGACAGACAGACCGACAGACGGACATGGCTTAATCGACTCCGCTATCTATAAGGATCCAGAATATATATACTTTATAGGGTCGGAAAATTATATTATAGAAATTACAAACGGAATGACAAATTTATATATACCCTTCTCACGAAGGTGAAGGGTATAAAAATATAGACCGAAAAGACAAAAAAGAAAAGTAACCCCAGAAGGGCAATATTGCATTATGAAATAATGGCCTGCAAATAAAGTGACCCCAGTTTTATTGCAGTTTTTGTAATGAAATATTACTTCATATACACAAAAAATATAAATCAAACAAAAAATTCAATTCAAAGCCAATTATTTTTATTACTCAAATGTAGCATATAAATCAGACGTCGGCGCTAGTATTGTTTTGAATACGAAGGTTTTCGGCAGTTTACATGTATACAGCACGATCGCATACGAACTTCTCAAGAAGAGCGTCAAAAATAAAAATATTTTATTTAGTTGCTTGGCAGCATTCAACAAAGCAGGTTGATGTCGCTTTGTTTCCGAAATTGCAAACTCAATTTGAAAAAACAAAAACACAACTTCAACAACAAGAGCATAATTTACAAAAACAACATACACCCTAAATAATTTTCTAGAATGCATAACAATTAAAGTAAATAAGATCATTCTTATTTGATATTTTTTGTACAATTTAATTTGAAATGTTCTTTCAATGTGAAGAAATTATCATTCTTATGTCCATTGATTATATTTTGTTTATAAATATGCCCAATTTATATTAGTGCAATTTAATATGCAAAATTGAAAATAGCCAAATATTTTTTTCAGTTCAATTTCATTGAAAAAATACAAATAGTGTGTAGTGGTGATTTTTTTCATCTGTCTCTCTATACGCCGGTATATGCTATAAATTAAGTTCTAAAATTCGTAAATTTCAGGATTTTTCGTATTAAATTAATATACTATTTACGAAAAACAATAATAAATATTTTACTTTAACAAATAACTTTTGTATATTTGTATTTGTACTAAAATTCAAGCAAATACTTTACCTGAAACAGACAAATTATTTATTGTATTTTGGTAATAATACACAATATTTCTTATTGAAATTTAACAAAAATTTTACTAATTCTATAAAACTAAAATTTACAGGGTATTCAATTAATTGGCTTTTTGTCTTACTAAGTTATCCGGTTAATATTCGAATAGTTCAGAATTATTCGGTTCATCAAATAAAGGGAAACTGGATGGTTTTTATCAATATAATTTTTATACCCTTCACCTTCGTGAGAAGGGTATATATAAGTTTTGTCATTCCGTGAGTAACACATCGAAATATTGCTCTAAGACCCCATAAAGTATATATATTCGAGGACCTCGTAAGATTCTAAGACGATCTAGCCATGTCCGTCCGTCTGTCTGTTGTTGGCACGATGGCGTCCACAAAATAAGAGATATTGAGATGAAATTTTCCCAAAATATATTTTATTGATCAGAAATGTTTGGTATTGAAAATGGGCAAAATCGGTCAACGATTTCACATAGCCCCCATACAAATGTACCCCCCGGAATAATGTACAAATAGCTTCAAATATTCACAAATTCGTTGTTTATGAAGCAAATACCACAAAATTTCGCATTGATCAGTTTTTTGACGTCTGAAAAATAATTCTGCATTATGGCGGACATAGGACCATAATTGGCCCTACCCCCCATATGGCTTAAAAATGGGAATATAGCGATGAAATTCGACACACATAAGTTTCATACAAGTCAATATCTCTCAACCAAATTTTATGTATATCGGTCCATAATCCCCTTCAGAAAATGACTTTAACGCTCATTACTCTCTTAAAATTACAAGTATAGCGATGAAATTTGACATAAGTAAGTTTTTTACTAGCCAAAACCTCTCTATGAAATTTTATGTGGATCGGTTCATAATTGACCCTACCCCCCATATAAGGTCCCCTTCAGAAAATGACTTTAACGCTCATTACTGGCTTAAACAAACGAATATAGTGATGAAATTTGACATAAGTAAGTTTCTTACTAGCCAAAACCTCTCTATGAAATTTTATGTGGATCGGTCCATAATTGACCCTACCCCCCATATAAGGTCCCCTTCAGAAAATGACTTTAACGCTCATTACTTGCTTAAACAAACGAATATAGCGATGAAATTCCGCACACATAAGTTCCATGCAAGCCAATATCTCACAACCAAATTTTAAGTATATCGGTCCATAATTGACCCTACCCCCCCATATAACGTCCCCTTCAGAAAATTATTTTAACGCTCATTACTCGCTTAAAAATACAAGTATAGAGATGAAATTTGACATACGTAAGTTTCTTACTAGCCAAAACCTCTCTATGAAATTTTATGTGGATCGGTCCATAATTGAGCCAAAAACCCCCACATATAAGGTCCTCTTCAGAAAATGACTTTAACGCTCATTACTGGCTTAAACAAACGAATATAGCGATGAAATTTGATATAAGAAAGTGTCTTACCAGCCAAAAAATCTTTATGGAATTTTATGTGGATCGGTCTATAATTGACCCTACCCCTCATATAAAGTCCCCTCCATAAAATTACTATAATGCTCATTACTGGCTTAAAAATACGACTATAGCGATGATATTTAACAGAAGTAAGTTTTATACTAGCCAAAATCTCTTTACCAAATTTCCCAGAAATAAGTTTTATACTAGGCAATATCTCTACCAAATTTTACTGGCTTAAAAATAGAATTATAGCAATGAAATTACACAGAAGTAAGATTCATACAAGTCAAAATTTACCAAATTTTATGTGGATCGGCCATAATTGACCCTTCCCCCCATATAAGGCCCCCTTCAGAAAACCACTTTAACGTTAATTATGGGCGTAAAAATACGAATATAGCGAAGAAATTTTGACATAAGTTTGTAACTTAGGAACCAAAACCATTCCACCAAACTTTATGTGGATCGGTCTATAATTGACCCTACCCCCATACAAGGTCCCCTCCATAAAAATACTTTAACGCTCATTACTGCCTTAAAAATTCGTGTACAGCGATGATGAAATTTTACAGAAGTAAGTTTTTCACAAGCCAAAATCTCTTTATCAATTTTTATGTCGCACAGGCGTTAATTGACCCTACCCCCAACATGAAGTCCCTATCAGAAAAATACTTTAAGGATCATTACTTGCTCAAAAATATGACTATAGTAATAAAATTCGACTCAATTAAGTTCCTTGCCAGTCAAAAACTCTTAACTTAATTTTATGTGGATCGAGCCTTAATTGACCTACCCCCATATAATGTTCCTAGCAAAAAATTAATTACTGGGCTAAAAAACGAGTAAAGTGATGAAATTCGATATAAAATTGACCTGTATGAACCAAGATCGTTCTACAAAATTTTACGGAGATCGGTCTATAATTGACGCAACCCCCATATAAGGCTCCTTCAGCTCAGTACTGGCTTAAAAATACTAGTAGTTTTATGAAATTCGACAAAAAAAATAGTTTTGTGTAAGCTAATATCTTTATCTCTTCTATAGGAACCGAAATCTCTCTATCAATTTTTATGAGGATCAGTCCATAATAAAACCACCCCATATAAATTCCGCCCAGAAAATGATGCGAAAAAAATATGAATACCGCAATGCAACTCGACATAAAACAATTTTGATTTAAAATCTCTCTATCATATTTTATGACTTTAATGCTCCTTTAGTTTAATGCTGGCTTCAAAATACAAGTATATCGTTGAAATTTTAAACAAATAAGGAACTGAAATCTTCCAACAGACTTTTATGAGAATTGTTCCATATATGTATGTATAAATACCCCTACTCCCTATAAAAATTAGCACTGTCAATAGTAAAACCCCCATTAATGGACCTCTTTTAAATGTTACCCTGACGTTCTCATTAATATCGATATATAATAATAAAATATTCAAAATATCAAAGTTAATTTATATATCAGTGATTTGATGGTGGGTATGAAAGATTCGGCATAGCCGAATATAACACTCTTACTTGTTTAAATTAAAGTTTATCGATTTAGTCTGTCAAATACATATTTGCATATGTATGTAAGAATTAAAATTAAATACTTAAAACAAAACGATATAAAAAACAAGTATGAATGTATAGTCGGGCGTAGCCGACCATATGATACCCTACACCAGTCAGTATGTATGTTAAAAATTTGGATTATTAAAAAAATAAAGCATTTGGTTTATTTTTTAATTTTGTTTCGGAATATTTTTACTTTTTTGGCAAACAAAGAGATTTTTTTAAGAGGGCTTAAAGGGGAGTAGGGCAAAATATGGCCCTATCCTTAAAAATGTTAGTAGGGGGAGTTAAGTCTTCTTTAATATTATTTATGTAGAGTTTAAAAGTGTTATTAGTGTTTGTAAGTGAATTTTGACCTTTAAGTTTGGGGAGTTTGTATGGGGGATAGGGTCAAATGAAGCCCGATCATTACAAAAATCGGATCGGTAGTGTCATTTAAAGTTCTATAAAACAAAGTTTTGTCGACTTTTGTTAACATAATGGATCATTTAAATTAATTATAAGCCAAAAGGCCATTTCAATAGGCTTCGTCCTTGGACCAAAAGAAGCGTGTGTGCCAAATTTCATCCAATTACCCCAGATATCGGCGAGATCCGAATCTTCAATAATTCTATTAGACATGCTTTCGAGAAGATCGCTATTTAAAATCAGCAAAATCGGTCGGTAAATAACAGAGATATGACCAAAAAACCGAAACAAACTCTGAAAATTTCATCAAAAAATCTCATATTTTTTCATGCTTTGTTAAATAAGCAACAACAACACTTTAGCTGTGTATTTCGTTTTGTATGTTTGGATGCTGTTGGCGTCATTGAGTTGTGTATTTTGTTTTTGTGAATTCTATTCGTATATTTGGATGTAGGTTAGCTTTATTGCGTTGGTCATTTTGCTTTTGTTTTTCTGTGTTTTTCGTTATGTATGTTTAGATGTCTGTTGGTTTAGATGCCTTGTGTATTTTCTTTTTTATTTTCGTTTAGCGTAGTTGTTGTCCATTTTGTTCTGCTTTTGGGTTAATGTAGTCGGGAAAAAAATTATAAAATTGATATGCTCCATGTGAAATCCTTTTTTATATAAAAAAATTAATTAATTTTATGTTTTTGAGAATAAGTTTTCTTAATAGGTTAATTGATATAGATTATTCGGTATATCGGTATTTGTAATTTGTCCATTTTTATTTATTCGAGCGATTTATAGTTAAAAATATATACTTACAATCGAATCCATCTCAACCACACTGAAAAAAAATCCATGCTTAATATATACGAAAAATGTCGTACATTGTACGAATCGTTCGTTGTTTCGCACCACGAAATTCTTTCGTAATATATACGAAATTGTACGAAATATTTTAGTATAATGCAAAATATTCTTGAAAAAATTAATTTACATAAATTCATAAAAGGGAATTTTGAATAAATATGGTAAAATTTAAGAAATATTAATTTATTCAAACATTTTTGTTCATTTTAAAATAAATTTTCTAATTTTAGTTCAAAATTATTCTCCACACGAATTTTCAATTTTTTTATGAAAATAATTCAAGAATAATATTATACTTTTTCTTAAATGTTAAATAAAATAATTATGTTTAATTTCGCTAAAATTGAAGAAAAAATATTACGAAAGGTTTTCGTACTTTCGTAAAAATAGAAAAGGGTTTTATTAAATAATATTTCGTATTATACACGAAATTTTTGTAAATATTACGAAAATATAAGCTACGAAATTTTTTTCGTAAAGTTGAGCATGGATTATTTTCGGTGCATAATGTCGCCAACCACAAAAGAAATTTGCCCTCCATAAAAAATGTATGAAAACTCATTGTCGACGTTTATGGTGCCAATTGTAATTAAGCTGAAATACGCCGCTGCTTAACCTTTTTACGCACAAAACTAATCCGCTGGACTTTTTATGGATATGACTTCACCACACATTTTATTTTCAAGTATGTCGATCATTTTTGATGACAAATGAAAAAAAAATATTTTCGAAAGATATGCATGATAGAAAATGTTTCTCAACAAAAGATTCCCTGTGTGGACAGGCACTAAACAAGTACAAACATATAACGCATTTAGCGCAATACTGGCATAACGCAAAATTCAGGTTGTTTGAACAAAATACAAAAAACAATTAAGAGTGTTATATTCGCCATGCCGAATATTCTGCACCCATCCAAAAATAAAGCTATTGGTCGAAATGCATGATCTGGCGTCATTCAATTCAAATTTTAAATATTAAAATCTATATATATTTTTTTTGCACTTTATCGATAACTGACACCATATTGATCATATTGAAGTTTTTACTTATGTTTTGCTATTAATATTCGTACAGTTATTTGCTGTCAATCATATTACATATTTGTTGTAGCTTTTGTATTTAAAAAATTGGCGCCAAATTACTCTGTGTGATATTTTTTTTTTTTTGATATTGATACAATTGATTCATTTTTTGGCAACTAATTTTTTTTAGATTAAAAGGTATTTATGTTTGTGACCTGTGTTCCTCTAGTTTTTATACCCACACATCGAAATATTGGTCATAGACCCACAGAAGTATATATATTCTGGGTCCTTATTAAATTCTATGACGATCTAGCCACGTCTGTCCGTCTGTCTGTTGAAAGCACGATAGAGTCCGAATGGAAAGAGCTAGAGGATTGAAATTTCACATAAATATTTCTTATAGGTAATGAAAATGGGCAATATCGATCCACGTTTTCGGATAGATCCCATACAAGTGGCCCCTCGAAAAGCAGCTTTAACAGTCATAATTTAATTAAAAATACGAATAAAGCTATGAAATTCGACATAAGTATGTTTCTTATGATCCAAAATCACTATGCAAAATTTTATGAGGATCGGTCCATAATTGACCCTACCTCCCATATAAGGTCCCCTTCAGAAAATTACTTTAACGCTCATTACTGGCTTAAATATACTAGTATATAGATGAAATTCGAAATAAATAAGTTTCATACGAGTTAAAATCTAACTAAAAAATTTTATGAGGATCGGTCCATGAAATGACATTAATGGCTTAAAAATACGTAGCGATGAAATTCGACATAAATTTTATAAGAACCAAATTCTGCCCACAAAATTTTATGAGGATCGACCCATAATTGACCCTATCCCCCTATATAAGGTTCCATTTAGAAAATTACATTAATGCTTATAGATGAAATTCGACATAAGTAAGTTTCATTCGAGTCAAACGAGGTGATGGCGGGTATATAAGATTAGCGAATATAACACCTTTACTTGTTTAGAAATGGGTTGTGGTAGGTGACGTATATGGTAGTATATTAGAAGTGGTCTATATTGTAGTTTCATGGAGAAAAATTTTCGGGATTCAATGGAATTCAGTCCAATTCATATTTTATGTAGTAATTTTAGTTGTTATTGTAAAATGTTCATAATGGTCTGCCCGATCACCTGTTAATGCATTTTTTAGGCGCAATGAATGTCTCAAAACGCACACTTTTTCAAATTTGGTATAACGAAAATGTACCTACAAACTAATTTTCTGCTATAGAGGCCCCCTTTGAAACTAACTAAGTATCTTATACAATTTTACGAAAAAAATTAGGTTCCTATAAAACACGTTATGCCGAAATCCTCCGCAATAGATGTATCTTTTATATAATTAGTGTTTCAATGAATTTAAATTCATTTAAGCTCTACTTTATATACAAACAAGTAATATTTCTATATTCGGCCTAATAACTCCCTATTCGAATCTATAACTCTATGGAAAACATCACTCAAGTTATTTATTCAGTTATTTCGTCTAGCGTGTGACCGTCTGTCCTGCTTATAAAATTTGTTCCGCGCTTCTGATGCGCTTTCTCCTAAGCAACCCACAGGCAGCACAGAAGCAGCAATGATCTGAGAGCCATGTACTAAAATTTTATGAACAGTAGCTGACATGGGATTCCAAGGATACTTATTCATGTACAATATAGCAGTTTGTTCACAGAAATTTTGAAATTTGTCAACGTTAACTTTAAACTTACACGATATGGTTATTAGAATAATATGAAATTTTTTGAGAACATCCACGTCAAAGTCCAATATTGATGCAAACATATCGATATCGGAAAAGGCTCTTCTCGCCGTATTGCCGTCCCATTTCAACCCACATTCTACGTTGGATTTCGGTTTTACGAGCTTCCATAGTGGCTTTATCATTTGCGTCTCGGATTTGCCACTTGTTTATCCCGATTCTATAAGATATTTTTAAAACAAACTCGAAAAACCGTATCCATGTGTGTAGGGGGCTAACTCCGTAACATAGTGTTTCAGGTTTCGGTAAAAAATATTCTGAGTTTAGATCGTCAATCTTTAAAAACTGCATTGGTTTTGCCCCGCATATTGGGCACGACTGACAGGAATTTGTACCAGTTAAAATGTTTAGAACTTTGCCATCAATTAGTGTAATTTTGAGGTCATAGGTGATTTTTATGCATCTAAGTATCATCTAAAACAATACACATAAACGGTTTCAAGTTTTTAATTTCGGTATCTAAATTAGCTTTTTCATGCAAAATATGATATTTGGTTTCATTAGTAAATTCAATTTTAATCGGTCTACAAAATCTAATGGGTGCTGTTAACCCAAACTACTTTTTCCAAAATATCTGACATCTTTAATGGTATTAAAGTGGTAACGAATAACGACTGATAGGTGAAATTAGATCTCTCTGTTTCAAATCTTTGTTTATAAATACATTGCCCCGAAGAACCATCAAAACCATAGCTAGCAACAAAATTCACTTCGCTTATATATGGAAACTGTCTGAATATTTCTTGTTGTAATAATATTATGCGATTTGCTGTGTGGTCCAACAAATTATGTAATGGTACCTGAGCAACTGTTTCTGAAAGAAGTACACCACTCGGTCTACATTCGGACTTAGCAGAAAGCATTTCTTTATAACTGGGGTATATGTCAGCGTTGTGGGTTTTATTCTGAAGTCTGATGTTTATATATTGTTGTTTCGAGAACCTCTTGAACTGAATGTTAATGAATTTAATGTTTTTTTTTTAAGAAGAATGATACATCAGGCTCTTTTGCCTTCTTTGCAGAAACGGCGGCAGCATGAATTAGAAGTGGTGTGTTATTATTATTGTCTACTGAAAGATCAGCTGCTAGTTTTCGCTTTAATCGCAAGCTGCCTTCATTATAAGTTAAATGTGGACGTCCAGCAGTATTTGGTGGTATGGTAATATAGTCACTTTTCTCAATATTAATAACCATATTTGTCGAAACCCACTTATAATGGGCTTTTTGACACCGCTCTAATTTGTAATTGTACTTCGGTAAATATTTTTTTATATGTGAAAGAAAATTATATACATTTTGTTTTATTTGATTTTTTTCGTAATATTCAGACCTTTATTGATTTTTTGAAAAACCCACTCTATTAGTACATTATCTTTGCGCCCGTTTG
This sequence comes from Lucilia cuprina, assembly GCF_022045245.1. Lineage (NCBI taxonomy): Eukaryota > Metazoa > Arthropoda > Insecta > Diptera > Calliphoridae > Lucilia > Lucilia cuprina. Next base: position 52,028,766 of record NC_060952.1, on the reverse strand, counting down.
TATTCCAAACCGAAAGCATTTCGGTACGGTTAATCAAAAATTGTGCTAAAATAAAATTACAATTGTGAGAGTTTGCTGAAAAATGCTGGCGAGATATGCATATACACCCAAAATACACACTTTGACGAACACTTCCACATTTAAACTTCCATGCAAGTTCGTGCCCAAAAACAACTTTTGGTCCACGAAACTTATAGGTTATGTTGACACTACAACACTACACAATGACAACATAAAGAATTACGACAAGGACACAACAAAAATAAAATTCAAAATATACAATTAAACTACCTACCTTAGGCTATATTTTCCATTTTTGAAATACCTTATAACTTTATTTTTTAAGGATTGCTCGTTATACAATTGTAATTCTGTTTTAACACTTATTTAATAACACGTGTTTAAAGTTTCAGCTTTGAAATCCTAGCAGATCGGTAGTGTTGATAACTTCTTTTTTAATATATTTTCTTGATTGCCTGGAGTGTTGCCATTAATATAATAAATTCACTTTTAAAAATTTATAATATTTTTTTTTTTAAATTTTCGCCATAAAAAAATCGATTTGAAACCATAGTGCGTTATACTGTAATACCACCGTCAAACTGTATTACCACCCTCAAACAAATATCAGCTGTATTACCAACATATCTCCGTTTATAGACCGATTTTGCTGATTTTTTAAATAGCGATCTTCTCGAAAGCATGTCTAACTGAATTATTGAAGATTCGGATCTCGCCGATATCTGGGGACCTCTAAAAATTGATTTCAACAGACAGACGGACATGGCTTAATCGACTCCGCTATATATTCAAATGTATTATATCCAAAATGCATTAAAATAAGGTGTTGAAAGTTAATACGTGGTAAGCGTAGCGCAAGAATTATCGCCCTTTTTTTTGTTGTTTTTTTTTAGATTATTGATGCATGTCCATAAATGTCCGGTTATTGCTAGGAGTTTTCATTAATTTGGTTTCGCAGTTACTCAAGTGTTCCTGAAAATATCGTGGTGTGCATACATATAGACATGTTATTTATGTTACTTTTTTATATTCAATAAAAAATATTACCATTTTTATTGGGAATGTTTTTTTCGCAATTTAGTAAACTCTTGAGTTAGAATAATTAATTTTTAGTCGATACTTAAAAAATAATAATTAAAAATTTAATCAAATTCATTAAGAAATCCCATAAAATATGGTTCCAAATATAACAATTTATAAATTAATTATTATAATACTGTTTTTGTCAAAGCAAAATCAAAACATTTTTTCTTAATATGAACAATTTCATAACTGAAATTCATTTTTATTTTTCTGTGTGCGGATACGATTACATATGTTTCGATTAAACACAACTAAACTCAAAGATATTTTTTTCCTTCTACAATTTGCTAATTATACGATAAAAATACTCGCTTCAGAATTTAATACGCAGCCTGATATACAATTAAATGATCAATATACATATATTTTAAATTATATTTATTTATGCTAAAAACTGACTATAAAAATTTTTTCTAAATCCATTAATTTTTTACACAAAATTTTTTCTGCCTTCGTCAAGGTCATCAAGGCTTGTACAAAACTTGTTTGTGCCGCTTTATATGAAATTATGAGCTCAAAGGCTCTATTCAGAGGGTTCTGCTGTATGGGGGCTATGTCAAATAATATGCCGATTTCAACCATTTTTAATAGGCATCAAAAAAGAGCGTGTATCAAACTTCATCCAATTGTCTTGAAAATTGCGACCTGTACCTTGCGCACAAGGTTTAAATGCACAGCAAGTTGAGGTAGTAATATAGCGGTCATTTTAGAAAAGAAAAATTGAGTTATCATTTGATTTGCAACTTATTTTAATTTATTTTTGTAATTTTAGTGTTACTATAAAAATAAATCAAAAAAATTTTTATCTCGAATTATTTTTACTTGTGTTATTTTCTTAAAATAACATGACGTTAACAATTATTTAACTATCAGAAGATTATTTCCAACTGGGTAATTATCTAGCAATTTAGATTTTTTTGTCTTTTGGAGGAACAAAATTTCCTGAATGGTGGATCTTCCGCAATATGATATGATTATAACTTTTTCTTTAATACATGCAATACGAAAGCAGGGGGATATATTTAAAATAACGTAACGCCAAGCGAAATTATTTAACGATTTTATGATTGAAATATTAGACATAATACATACCAGATTGTGTTACCGGCAATTCTGTTTTATTCTCTGATCCATAGTAAAGCAAGTTATCCAGTTTTGAGTATTTGGATGGAATAAAAAACTCAAAAATGTTTTGGTTTTTTCTCAACAGTGAATTGTTAAGCCACATGGATGTACTAATTACGAGTATGTAATGAGATTTGAATATGTGACTAGCTCTAGATACATTCTAATCAATAATAACAATAATAATAATTAGTAATGGACCAACATTACTAATTAACGGTAATTTCAATTTCACATTTACATCAAGAGTCACTAAAAGTTTACTAATTTTCTTAGTAAACGCGCACTTATTAAAAAATTTAATGTCATTCATTTTGATAAATGTTAAAAAAAATTATACAAATACAATAAATATTTAACTTTTTTATTTTGTTGGTTTGTAATGTACGTAGTATATTTGGATACATATAATGTTAAATATTACTACTATTATATTTTCCACTTGAATATGTTTGTTTAGTTAAATGCGATATTTTACTCGTACTTGAATTGTGTGAACGCGCTTAATCATTATGAAAGTCCGTAGAGAAATAAATAAGTGCTGGAGTAAGAGTCGCAAGTTAAATAAATATTCAGCTATTAGTAATTACAAACACATGTATTTCATTTTGTATATGTATCTTTAATGAGAGAATGAGCACATTTGCTGAGAACGTAATCTTAAGAGACAGGTGGTAAACAATAATCTTGAAGTGAAAACATGAGAATGACAGATAAAAATACAGTAACAATATAAAACGAAAGATGCCAGATATATTAAACGTTTCGCTTTCACTGTATTTGTATTCCCAAAAAGCACCAATACACTAAAAAAAATTCTATTATTTATACCCACAATCGAAAAATGTACATATTTAACCCATTTCCTAATTAGAAAACCTTGTGTTTCCATACGTCTGTTGGCTGAAAGCACTATAAAGTCCATACGGTAAGTGATAGATGGCTAAAACTTTATATATATATATATATATATATATATATATATATATATATATATATATATATATATAATATATATATATATATATAAATATATATATATATATATATATAATATATATATATATATATATATATATATATATATATATATATATATATATATATATATAATATATATTATATATATATATATATATATAATATATATATATATATTATATATATATATGTCATTCATTAATTTTTGACCGCAATTTATTACATATTCCGCTGAAATAGCAAACAGAAACGGAATTTATGCCGCAGTTCTATTCTACATACAAAAGTGCCATCACTGTTCTGCAAATGTCACATAACAACATTATAAAATTCTATTTTATACATGTTGAAACGTTACGACTACATTTCGGTAAGCATCGTCATTGCTTTTCCTTAATCAAAAACGATCAGATTTTCTTACGGTTACAGTACGTCGCCTTAACTGCCTTAACTGAACCTTTACTTATGTAATCGAATTGAGTAATTATGTTTTTATTTTTCAGATTTATACAATTCTTTTTAAAAAAAAATTATAAATAAACTAAAGACTTACCGTAAAACATCGTTTTTTTTATATAAATGAAAAATCAAAACAAAACTGAATAAAATTTACAAAATTGGATCGAAACTCTGGTCATTACATCTGCAGATATATTTTATTGGCAAGCAAAGCCAGATAAAAAATTTGGACAAACCTTGGACTGATATTCACCCAATACCATATATTTATGGAAAATTTTAGCCATTTACCACTTACCGTATGGACCTGATCGTGCTTTCAGCAAACAGACGTATGGAAATACATGGTTTTCATTAGGAATTAGGTAACATATGTACATTTTTCTATTGTGGGTATAAATAATTGGATTTTTTTTGCGTATTGGGGCTTTTTGGGGATACAAAATAATTATTTGGGGATGAGTATTGAACAAAATCTGGCAAAAGTGAAAAGTATAATATATCTGGCATCTTTCGTTTTATATTGTTACTGTATTTTTATCTGTCATTCTCATGTTTTCACTTCAAGATTATTATATTAGTGCTAATATCTACAATAATATATACTAGCCAACTTTGTCAGAAAATATCGATCCTAGTGGTACGAAAAGGGACTTAAGATCCTGATAATTCAATTAGAAATAAAAGAATGATACCAAAAATATATTTTGGAATGTTTAAAAACAGATCCATATAACAAAAATTATTATTTTTAGATTCCTCAAGAAATCTTTTAAATCCCAATATTAAATTTTGGTTTTATCTCTGAAAAAAGACAAAAAAAATGGCAAATATGGTCAAAAATCGTCTCTTTATTGATATTATATGAAAAGATGGTACAAATGCCCCAAATGGGCCAAAAATATATGCTTCGGTTGATATTAACCCCTTAAAACAGTTTTGAGCAAAAAGACCATTCGATTCTAATTTTTGTGTTTCGTAAAATATGGTCAAATATGAAATACAGAAAAAATTCGAATACTTTTGTGAAGTAATTTTATGGACTTTTTTTTTTTTTTAAAGTTAGATTTATTTAAATAAATGTAATTTAACCACATTTTAAGGAGTGTGATATTAAACCTTAGAACTCTCTAGACAATATATCAAATTTAATTATTAATTTTACACACAATAAATATTAAAAAATTATGTTTCTTTAAAATAAAACCTAAATTCAAATACTTATGCGAGACACTGTATATTTCATATTGCTTGCCTATAATATAAAAATATTTTCCTACATACATATATTATTCGAAGTGAACAATATTGAAGCCATGCAAGCAGTAATATACGAACATGAAATGTACGCAAGGAAAGGTAGAGCATCAGGGTTTGTTTTTGCTTCACTGTGTTTTGCTTTTTCTTATTTGCTTAACTACAACTACGAGAAAATGAAGCAGCAAAGGCAAACAGCTAACGCAGTCAGTCACAGCGATTAATTTCAAACGATCACTACTGCTTACAGCGTTTCAGCTCTTGTGGTTTTGCTGAACTTATTTGCTGCGCTCTTTTACTTTGTAAAGAACTGCTTAAAGGTTTTATAATGTATATAAAATAACTTTGTGTTTGCACCATTCTCTTTGACATGTTGTACATATGTACATACATATATGGGGGGTTCTGTTCTATGGAAATAATGGACCGATTTCAACCATTTTCAATAGGGTTCGTCCCTGGGACATTAGAAGATCATGTACTAAATTTCATTCAATTATCTTCAAATTGCGACCTGTAGTTTGATTAAAAGGTTTACATGGACGGACGGACAGAAGGACAGACGGACAGAAGGACAGACGGACGGACATAGCTAAATCGACTCTGAAAATGATTATAAGCCGATTGGTATACTTTAAGGTGCGTTACAAACATCAGCACAAATATAACATTTTTTGATGAAATTTTCAGAGATTGTCTCGGATTTTTGCTCCTATCTCCGTTATTTACCGACCGATTTTGCTGATTTTAAACAGGGGTCCTCTAAAAACTGATTTTAACAGACAGATGGACATGGTTTAATCGACTCCGCTATCTATAAGGATCCAGAATATATGTACTTTATAGGGTCGGAAAATTATATTATAGAATTTACAAAGGAATGACAAACTTATATATACCCTTCTCACGAAGGTGAAGGGTTTAAAAAAATTATATACATACTTAGAGGATGAGGATGCAAAAACTACAAAGAAGTTTTTACATGTAATGAAAAAATTCATTTAGATATTATAACGTAAATTTGTAATTCGTGTATATATATATTATTATATATATTATTATTATAAATATTTATATATATATATCACATACTATATATATATATATATATATATATATATATATATATATATTATATTTATAATAGATTAATTTTTGACATTTGAAATAGCAAACAGAAACGGATTTCTTTTGAAAATAATCGTATGGGGAAAAGCAAGCAGAAGGCAAGGCGATTGCAAACAATAATAGTAAATAAAATACAAAAATGTCTTAAGTAGATCCAGATATTCAAATCAGAATCAAAATAGATTAAAAATGTTGATATACAAGAATATCAACATTTACACTTTATTTTGTCCGACAAAAACGTGAATTTACTTTAATTTTGGATGTTATACAGAAAAATTTAAGGTAGAATAATTTTAATTTATTGTTCTTCTTTTTTTGTAGCATTGTATATCAACTAAATGATTTTGATAATTTTTTCCTTACTAAAGAATCATTTAACAGATACTTCGCTGAAAGAATATAGCATGAGCACTTTTGCAGTTTATTTTGTCCGACAGTGTACATACATATGAATGTAAAAATATATTCAATCATGTACATATGTATGTAGAAAATTGTTTTTCTTCAGGTTATATTTAAACATATTGTTTGTAACAGGATGATATGAAATAAATCACATATATATTGCCATATAAAGCAAACAACAGTAATAATAATTTTGTAAACCGATAGAAATGCATTCGTAGTGTCTATTAAATGATCAATGTATGTGTGAATATATGTATGTATGTATGTTTATTTATTTACACCTTTTTTGTTCTCCTAAAACAATCAACACGAATTTACAAATTTACGTTTAATATCTAAATGAATTTTTCATTACATGTAAAAACTTGTTTGTAGTTTTTGCATCCTCATCCTCTAAGTATGTATATAATTTTTTTATACCCTTCACCTTCGTGAGAAGGGTATATATAAGTTTGTCATTCCTTTGTAAATTCTATAATATAATTTTCCGACCCTATAAAGTACATATATTCTGGATTCTTATAGATAGCGGAGTCGATTAAACCATGTCCATCTGTCTGTTGAAATCAGTTTTTAGAGGACCCCTGTTTAAAATCAGCAAAATCGGTCGGTAAATAACGGAGATAGGAGCAAAAATCCGAGACAATCTCTGAAAATTTCATCAAAAAATGTCATATTTATACCCTACACCACTTTAGTGGGCAGGGTATATTGGGTTTGTGCTGATGTTTGTAACGCACCTTAAAGTATACCAATCGGCTTATAATCATTTTCAGAGTCGATTTAGCTATGTCCGTCCGTCTGTCCTTCTGTCCGTCCGTCCATGTAAACCTTTTAATCAAACTACAGGTCGCAATTTGAAAATAATTGAATGAAATTTAGTACATGATCTTCTAATGTCCAAGGGACGAACCCTATTGAAAATGGTTGAAATTGGTCCATTATTTCCATAGAACAGAACCCCCCATGTATGTATGTACATATGTACAACATGTCAAAGAGAATTTTGCAAACACAAAGTTATTTTATATACATTATAAAACCTTTAAGCAGTTCTTTACAAAGTAAAAGAGCGCAGAAAATAAGTTCAGCAAAAGCACAAGAGAAACCACAAGAGCTGAAACGCTGTAAGCAGTAGTGATCGTTTGAAATTAATCGCTGTGACTGACTGCGTTAGCATACAACATTTCACTGTACCACTACAGCTAATGAGTTTAATTTTGATTTTTTGACTTTGCTGTTTGCCTTTGCTGCTTCATTTTCTCGTAGTTGTAGTCAAGAATTATAAAAATATAGATTACGCATTGCGCAGGTTTTTTTGGTTTAAATCAACAGGTGTTCGATGTGCTACGTCACATCAGCAAATAAAGTGATTGACGTCTAAAAAAAAATTTAAAAAAATTTTAAAAACGTCAAAAAATTTTGTAAAAATTTAAAAAAATAAAATACTTTAAATATGAAATGCGCTGTGAAAAATTGCAAAAGCACCAACAACTCCAAGGCGTGCGAAATTAGTTTTTTTTATTTGTATTATGTATTTTATTTGTATTGAAATATTTTTTTATTTTCCAAAAATGTCACTTTGTTTATGTTTTGCTTTTATTTTTCTCAAGTTCTAGGCTGATATGACGTACATGCGCAGAACGAACATTTTTTTACATACTGAATGCGCAATCTATGTTTCTATAATTCTTGGTTGTAGTTAAGCAAATAAGAAAAAGCAAAACACAGTGAAGCAAAAACAAACCCTGATGCTCTACCTTTCAATATTGTTCACTTCGAATAATATATGTATGTAGGAAAATATTTTTATATTATAGGCAAGCAATATGAAATATACAGTGTCTCGCATAAGTATTCGAATTTAGGTTTTATTTTAAAGAAACATAATTTTTTAATATTTATTGTGTGTAAAATTAATAATTAAATTTGATATATTGTCTAGAGAGTTCTAAGGTTTAATATCATACTCCTTAAAATGTGGTTAAATTACATTTATTTAAATAAATCTAACTTTTTTAAAAAAAAGTCCATAAAATTACTTCACAAAAGTATTCGAATTTTTTCTGTATTTCATATTTGACCATATTTTACGAAACACAAAAATTAGAATCGAATGGTCTTTTTGCTCAAAACTGTTTTAAGGGGTTAATATCAACCGAAGCATATATTTTTGGCCCATTTGGGGCATTTGTACCATCTTTTCATATAATATCAATAAAGAGACGATTTTTGACCATATTTGCTATTTTTTTATCTTTTTTCAGAGATAAAACCAAAATTTAATATTGGGATTTAAAAGATTTCTTGAGGAATCTAAAAATAATAATTTTTGTTATATGGATCTGTTTTTAAACATTCCAAAATATATTTTTGGTATCATTCTTTTATTTCTAATTGAATTATCAGGATCTTAAGTCCCTTTTCGTACCACTAGGATCGATATTTTCTGACAAAGTTGGCTAGTATATATTATTGTAGATATTAGCACTAATATAATAATCTTGAAGTGAAAACATGAGAATGACAGATAAAAATACAGTAACAATATAAAACGAAAGATGCCAGATATATTATACTTTTCACTTTTGCCAGATTTTGTTCAATACTCATCCCCAAATAATTATTTTGTATCCCCAAAAAGCCCCAATACGCAAAAAAAATCCAATTATTTATACCCACAATAGAAAAATGTACATATGTTACCTAATTCCTAATGAAAACCATGTATTTCCATACGTCTGTTTGCTGAAAGCACGATCAGGTCCATACGGTAAGTGGTAAATGGCTAAAATTTTCCATAAATATATGGTATTGGGTGAATATCAGTCCAAGGTTTGTCCAAATTTTTTATCTGGCTTTGCTTGCCAATAAAATATATCTGCAGATGTAATGACCAGAGTTTCGATCCAATTTTGTAAATTTTATTCAGTTTTGTTTTGATTTTTCATTTATATAAAAAAAACGATGTTTTACGGTAAGTCTTTAGTTTATTTATAATTTTTTTTTAAAAAGAATTGTATAAATCTGAAAAATAAAAACATAATTACTCAATTCGATTACATAAGTAAAGGTTCAGTTAAGGCAGTTAAGGCGACGTACTGTAACCGTAAGAAAATCTGATCGTTTTTGATTAAGGAAAAGCAATGACGATGCTTACCGAAATGTAGTCGTAACGTTTCAACATGTATAAAATAGAATTTTATAACGTTGTTATGTGACATTTGCAGAACAGTGATGGCACTTTTGTATGTAGAATAGAACTGCGGCATAAATTCCATTTTTTCATACTTTATATACTAAACGTCTGAATGAGTATATTTGTTTTTAAATTCACAATACAGCATAGTATCAAAAAACACTCACACTATTGTGAAAAACTAAATAAACATGTGCGGGATGTGTAGGTTTGAACAAATATACTCTCAGTTCATGTTGAAATTGAAAAATTATAAAATGTGAAAAATGTATGCAAGATATAATCAAATTTTATTTAGAAAATAATTGTAAAAATTCAATTCATTAACTTATAATAATTATGGATATATTACTCACCTTGGTGGTCATTATCGTCTTGTAGGTGATTTTTCAGGTGATGTAGATGAGCATAAAAATGATGATGATGAAGTACACAAGCCAAATCAGTGCAATTTAACATATTGCAGCAAATAAATATCTAAAAAATCATGGGAATGTATAATAGTTTACTATGTACTATAATATTATATTCTTGATTTAATAAGTTGCATTTGAGAGATGCTAAAATTCGAAAATAATAACAAAAACTTAATTATTTTATTAATTGCTTTTATTTTTAAATTTGAGTGATTTCATAATTAAGTAAATCCACAAATTTGAGTTATTTCATTTCATTGGGGAATCCTTATATTTATGTGTTCATATCATACACCAGCACAAGTTATATTACTTCTATGTCGGCAGAGCTCAGGACATAATTATTTAAAATTTATTATGAATTTAAATTCAAACATTTCCTAGTGGTTTCTATTCCAAAAGGTATGTAGAATTAAGCATCATTCACAATGCTAGCAACAACTTGGTTTTTCTTTCCATCCCTTTCTTCTTTATAATTTTTCATATATTTTTCTTTCATTTTTTTAAACAAAAATTATAAATGAAAATTTATACATATTATATAAAAAACTATTAGAAAACAGGTATTTTAATTAAAACTGAAAAAAGAAAAGTTGTACATTTTGGTATTGAAAATTAAAAAAGTATTTTACATACTTTTTTCATGTGTCGTGTTTTGTCGTGTTTATAATATGTTTTGAGATAAAATATATGTTCAAAAAAATAATTAACTAATATTTTCATTCACTAGGATATAAAATTTCACAAAAAATAACGTCAAAAAAATACATTTTTTGAACAACTGTGTTTATTGTTGTGCTTCTACTAACACATTCTCACCAGTTAGGTCTTTGACAGGGGACTAAGGTCCTTGACAATCAGTTTCGCCTATATACTTCTAAATGTACATAACATTAGACTGGCATGTCTCCAACAGGGATTGAACATTACAAAACCGGATAATCTGCTGAGGACTACGAAAGAAGATTAGGCGGAAAACTTTAATCACTTGTTTATATCCTTTGCGTGATAGGTACCGGTATTTCCAGTTTGTATGCCCTCTATCGTAACAATTATTACTTTTTTGATTTTATAAGCTTTACGATGGTTTTCTGAAATTTTTTATCACCATTGCTAATTAAAATAGCAGATTCACCTAAACACTCTATAGATTTAAGCAATAAATAAAGTACAATGAGTAATCATGTCAATTTCATATATGTATATGTACATGATTTACACCATACTGTGTTAAAAATGTATCGAAGTCATTGGCCCCAAACTGGCTTCCATTGTCACTTACGACTGTTTCGGGGAAAAAAATCTAACATTCAATGAACTCGGTTATGTTTTTACTCGTAAATCTTCTTAAAGGGCGTAACCAATGATATAGAATTATGAGTAGGCCAATAATTCTTCTTTTGCTTCTGAGATAAGGGCCTAAAATATCCACTTACAATTTTTGGAATAGTCTTAATGAAGTTAACGTTTGTCAGGTGGTTGGTTTCAAGCTTGAAAGCAGCGTTGTTGCATGTGTCGAACCAAAAACCTTCAATTCCACTAGCAATGGGTATTAAATGAAAGAATGCTATGAAACATTGGAAAATAATAAATACTATGAAAATAAATGAAGGATTTGCTGTAATGTGAAGGTCATCAATATTTTGCAATGGATCAATAAGGGCAACTTTCCGAAATTCTTTTTTTATCTTTGTAATTACGCGCTCACATCTGAATCAATTCCAGTGTAATTCGTGAAAACCAAGAGAAAGAGTGGAGGAACAAATTAAACAACATAAACTGAAGAATCCACCCCCTATACTCAAAACATATTGTTGCCACCACTCCACATAAAATTCGGAATTGTTACAAAGTTCATCGAAGTGGCCATTGTAAATTGTACAAACGGCTAGATGATCCAAAACAAAAGAATATGTTGCGCTCTTTGTATGCAAAAATGGTATAATCGAACCATATAGGTTCAAAAGACAAAGACTCTCCCATGAATATATAATTCACAACCAACCCTAAAAAAAACATCATATCTAATAAAGATATAATTAGCCCAGATATCCTTATAATGCTTACCACGAACTTAAGTTCAATCAATTCTTTAGAGTTTAATTAATACCTTTCACAAATCAGAATATGGATTTTTCTATAAGTTGGTACAAAATCGAATTATGGTCAAATTCAAACAAAAAAATTCAAAAATTTCTATGAAATTAAAGATTACTAAATAAAAATAAAAAAAATCACTACACTCAAACTAAAAATTTGTAAAACTATTCTGCATTACAAACGTAACTACGTTTTTGTAAGTTGTTATTTTAGTGTCTTACCTTTTTTCAAAATATATGAATGGTTTTATGGACAGATAAATAAACTGATCCTGGCGGGTATGGTTTTGTTTGCAAATCCTTAAACTAACCCTTGCGGACGTGGTTTTATGTACAGATCCACCAATGACCCTTGTGGACATGGTTTTTTAACAGATCCATCAACTGTTTTATAAAATTGTTTTTTTTATGGGGAAAGGCCATCTAAAAACCGTAATTCTATACCAAATAAATAAAAGAAAATCACTAAACATTTTAACGAAAATTGTCACCTTCACAGAAGGAAGGGGCAATTATGGACTGATCCTAACAAAATTCTAACACCAGTTTAGTGTTTTACTTTCAAATATTTGTAGTTACCAGGATTTCTATGTATGTAAAGCCAGTAACTCAAAATATCTTTTAACTATTTTTCTTTCGTATCAAAAAATTTGCAACAAAATGACATCGATTTGTTGTTGCATATTCCGTCTATGTTTGCATATATAAATATTCATTATTAATCAAAAAACTTTACGAAATTTTTACACATCTCTCATCCTAGCCCCCATACAAAATATCCTTCAAAAAATATATATAACGTCCATAATTCACTTAAAAACATTACCACACTATAAAATTCAAAATTAATCTAATAATTAATAGGCAGGGCGTTTTTTGTGACCCTTTTTACTCATAGGTATTCATCCGTTATTAATATAACATTTTAAAGGAAACGGAAATTAAGCAAAAATAATAGTGGTATATATGATATATTTTCTAAATCTAGAAAAAATACTTTTTCTGTTAAGACCAAATGTATCGTTCTGGCACGCGTAGCAATTTTCACTCTTATGTTCGCCAGGATCAGACCATACAACTGGAATTCCAAACGGCATCGAATTACGCCCAAATTTCCAGCATTTATTTAATGCACTAACACATGTTAGGCACGTAAACTCCGGTGCATAATGTACATTTCTCATTTCTTCCGCGGAAGTAATTAAAAAATAGCTGTTATAAGCTTTAAGTCCATCATGAACTAAACGTTGCACAGTGGTATAGGACAAAAAGAGGGAAATAATTCGGTAACTTCTAAACGGTAAATCCGATTTTAATGAAATTTGGTATGCACAAAGAGAAGGTTTAGGTTTTGAATTTGGACCTTATAGGCCAACCAGGGGCCCGGCGGGGGGTTCTCAAATTAGGACACCTCGGCTATATTAAATTTTTAAAACGATCCTATTTCTTCATTTGAGTTCCGATTTTAGAAAATTTCGTATATAGAATCTCCTCATCGAGCAATATAAAAAAAAAATATTGTCGTAGCAGTAAATTATCTCTTATAGTTTAGGAGATATTCGCATTTGAAAATTAAAATTTTTAAATTTTTACCGTCCTTACTTTAGATTTTTGATAATAGTGGGTCCAAATATTCCCGATTTTCGCCATTTTTTTCTTTTATTCGCTTAACAACAAGTTTATATATCAAGCAGTGAAAGAATAATGTAAAAATCTTTTAATTTAAAAACTTAAAAAAGGCGATTTTTTGCCATTTTTTGGGAAAAAAGTATATTTTTCTTTTTAAGTTATCTAAAAAGTTTCTAAGAAGATGTATTTAGAATTTATACTTTTTGGAAAGCTGACTTTACATTAAATACGATAAATGAAATAAAACCTAAAAATTTTTCATACCGAGGGGACCAGGTCCATCCAAAAAAACCTATTTTTTATGGAAAATTCAATTTTAAGCAAAAATTCTCAAATCGCATAGTCGATATCAAATTATAGTGACCTGTTTTATATGACCCAATATGTTCTTAATCATTTTGTAACGGGTTTCGATAACCCCGCCCCTGGTATGGATATAATAGGCAAAAAACCAAAAAATCTCATTTTTTGGATTTTTTAAAAATTTTTTGGGAATTCCGGGATTTCTAATAAGAAAATTCGAAATTTTTATTTAATTTTGGATTTTGAGTAAAAAATCTACCTAACTGTAAAATTTCATTAAAAAATATTCATAAATAAATTAATTTTTATTGCAATTTGAAAAATTTGTATATTCGCAAAAATGAATAACAAACATTTTTTATCTTTTTTTAAAAAAGTATTCCGCGAATTTTTTAATTTTCAAAAATTATATACAGTTTTGAATAGATAAAATTACCTTTCCATTGCTATATAACAAGCCTACATAATGTTTTTTAAGTGACAAATTAATTAGGGAAAACTCAACATCTTTTAGAAAATTTACCTAGCACTATTATTTTCATCCCTAAGGTTAACTCTTAAATTTGTTACACATATTGATAAAAATAATAGTACTAGGTAAATTTTCTAAAAGATGTTGAGTTTTCCTTAATTAATTTGTCACTTAAAAAAACATTTTTTTATCGTTTATTTATTTTCATTTTTAATAATACATAAACTATATAAACATTAGTTAATAATAATATTTAGAAATATACAAAGTCCCATATTTGAGCTCTCGAGTATTATCGGTAATAATTATTCTATTTTTTTTAAATATTAATGTATTATTTCCTTTGAATTAAGAATATATTATGCTTATTGTAATGAAAAATTAAAAAAACATTACATTTTTATTGGAATTATATAACACGATATTAATTTAGCCACCAAAATTTTTTAGTATTTAATCTTTGTAATCTACAAAGTTTTTTATTGTCCACCATTGTGTTATATCTTGTATCATTTGAGTTTAAGTTGCAATAAACTGCTTTTATATTAGCCCTTCTAAAATTATGATAAAATATTGGGACACAATTTTCATTTTGAATCATATTTATTTTATCTAAGTATAAAAAGGCTTCAGGAGGTACAAAACCTTTTTCCAATATATCGATAATATATTCTTCATTCGTGTAGAATGGAACCATTATTAGATTGTTTTCTGTATTTGTTGTACATCTTGTTATGTGATTTCTTATTAAATATATAATAAAATTATCAATTCTCATAATATTTGAATAGTAATATAAGTTTTTATTAGAAATATATTTTATATAATTACTTTCAGATGATCTAAATTTATTCGTACAAGCCCTTAAACATTTTCTTTCAAACACTCTCAACTTTTCCATGTAGGATGGAGAAATATTGAACCAAATCGGGCAACCATATGTAATGATTGGTCTTATTAATGTTTGGTACATTATAATTTTTACTCTGGGTTTTATGAATTTCGAGTAAAATAATGGTTTATATAGAAAAAATGCTTTTTTAGCTTTAAATAATATTTCATTAATATGGTTGTTAAAATATAAGAATTTATCCAAATAGATAACTAAGTATTTAACTATTTCCTTGTTTGAAATTTGAATATTATTTAAATTTGATTTAATACCAAATTGTTTCCAATTTTTTCTTATATTGTAATTACATTTATTTACCGGAGGTCTAAATAGTATAGTCTCGCATTTTTGTGTATTAATTTTCATATTCCAGTCAATAGTAAACTTTTCCACTATATCATAGTTTTTTTTGGAGATTTTGATTGATTTTTTTCAATATTATTGTCAGCATGATATATTATTATATCATCTGCAAAGGATATATTATTTTCTATTTTGTTTAACAGTTTCAATATGAATAAATTAAAAAGAATTGGTGAATTTACCGTGCCCTGTTGTAGACCATTAATAACAGTAAATGTGTTTTTGCTTAGGTTATTCATATGTGAAACTTTAAACTTCTTATTGCTGATCATATTGTAGATTAATATGATTTGTGGCATAGGCAATTTAAACTCACTCAACTGAAAAATTAGACCTTCAATCCAAATGCTATCAAAGGCTTTCTCCATGTCTATGAGACAAGCTCCTGTACATAGTTTCTTATTCCAATTCCAGTTTATGGTTGATGTAAGTAAATTTATAGCATTTAAAGTTGAATGTTTATATTTGAAGCCAAATTGTTTCTCACTTACTAGATTAGAATCAGTACAAAAAGTATGAATATTATTGTTTATGCATATTTCAAATATTTTACTTATATTGGGAAGTAGACTAATTGCCCGAATTTTTTTTGGGTCGCTTGTATCTTTATCTTTTTTTGGCAACAAAACCACTTTAGCTTCTTTCCATTTAACTGGAAAATAGGAGTTATTTAGCATTTTATTAAAAAGGTTGCAATACTCAAAAATCATTTCATCAGGAATGTTTTTAATACAATATTTGGTATTTTATCAATACCAGAAGATAGTTTACCTTTTAAATTGTGGAAAATATACTGTATTTGATCTCTTGTAATAAAGTATTTTTCTGCTTGAGATTCATTTAAATTATCAGATGTCTTATTTGTACAAAAATTTGTTAATGTAGTTTGGTTATTTTTATAAGAATTTTTCAAATCTAAAAACTGGTTAAAATAATTATTGACTTGAACATGTAAGTTGTTGTTTAAGTCTTTTGTGCGTGTACATTTTCCAGAAATGTCTGAACAGTATCTAACATTTGTTCTTGATCACTAATTATAAAATTGTCTAAATTGTCCTTTTCCAGGTTGTTGGGTGATATTCCTACTCTATTTAAAAGGTATTCTGAATGTTGTGGTATTTTTATATTTTGAAGATTTAATGGTTTTATTTTCTTAAAATTCGTCTGTATGTTTTTAAACATGTTTATTGAATCCTTAGGATCTAGATTTGTTAATTTATCTTGAATATGTTTATTAATTATTACCTGAAAATTTTCATTAATGAGTTTTCTTATTAATTTTAACTTGACTTTCAATAGATTTAGAATAGATTGTGGAAGAGTGTGTTCTAATCTGTTGTGTTTTTTAATACTATTTAATATTTTACTTTTTTCTGTGTGAAGTTTTTTTTATAGTTGAATTAGCTTTTTCTGAAAGAAAGTCAGAATTTTTAAATTTTGGTGTGATTTTATCTATAGTTGAAGTAATTATATAATCAAGTCTATAAACGTGTGTGTCAATTTCAAAATTTGAGAGATTTCTATCATTTGGAATTTTGTAACCTAATTTACTTTTTATCCTGTTCTGAAATTTTTTTCCAGTTAGTGTTTTTATAGTTGTATTTGGATATATGGGGCTCAGATATGAATGTAAATTCTTCGTATTTATTCATAGAGACGATAATTTTAATGGCATTATGATCACTATCAAAGTCTAATGTCTCCAGACAATTTACTGTGTTGTTTTCTCTATCAATGTGTAATCTGCAATACAAATATCTGGATATGATCCTGTCCTAGGAAAGGATGGGAAATTTGAAGCATAAAAATTACACCTGAAATTTATTACATTATCCGAAACCCACTCTTTCAGTTTAATTCTTTTCGGATTGTTTGTTGGATTACCCAACTCTGTATGTTTGCAATTGAGATCTCCTGCTAATATATACAAATTGTTAATATTTTGTAGATTAAGTGATTCATTAGTGATATAACATATATATATTTATTATCAATCATTGGTATACGTATTATGCAAGTTTCCAGAAATTTAAATGAATTGGAAATATTATTAGTTAAATTATAAAATTATCCTTTATTAATATAGCAGTTCCACCTCCTTGTTTTGCATTTATCCTATCTTTCCTTACCATCACATAGTTGTTAAAATGTAGTGTATGTCTAGAATTAAGTTTCGTTTCATTCAAGAGAACAATATCGGGATTGTATTTATTAAGAAACTGTTGAAGGTTATATCTTCTGCTTATTGATATTAAAGAATTAACATTAATATGTATAATTTTTAGTTTTTTTGATATTGTGGTTATTTGCCGATTATCCATATTTATACTCCTACCATTGAAAAAATTGTATCTATACGAGATGTTTGCAAGTGTAATTGTTTCTGCAGGTTTGCTATTTGCATATTTAAATTGATCATCATATTTTTTAATTCTATTAAAAAGTTGTTATTACAATTTTCATTTAGAGTATTTGTATTTGAATTTATGTTATTATTATTTCCTTTTACAGTGATAGCAAAGCTTATATTTGGGTTAGTAAATGATTAACATTGCTTGTTTTATTTTCTAATAATTCTTTTTTTTTAATCTCAACTTTAGTTGAAGTTGCTTATAGACTTCGCATCCTCTGTATGATGCAGGATGTCCATATTTATTACATTTCATGATTTGAATCACATTTCACACACTTTGTTTGAAGATAACAGTTTGCTGCGCTGTGGAAGAATCCTTGACAGTTGCGGCACTGGGTTATTTCTGGGCGTCTTACTTGTTCCCATTTTACACAACGATGTAAGAGAGCTTTAATATTTTTAAGTTGATTTACGTTACTATCTGGTGATATTTGAACAAGAAAAATTGGTAACTTATATTTTTTTTCAACAGATTTTTTTGTTGAGAATTGGCTAACTTTAATAAATTTCAATTCATCGGTTTGAAACTGACAAAGTTCTTTTAAAATGTCTTCTGAAGATATATTGGCATCAAGACCTTTAAGTATATATGTTTTAGTTTTCAGACCTTTAGGTGTAAATGTAAAAAAATTGGTTTTAGTTTTTTCTAAGTAAGCTTTAACTCTCATAAAATCTTTTAAATTGTTCATAAATAAAGATTTTTTATTTCTGAATTCTTTTATTTAAAATTCATTAATTTTTAAAGCATTTTTAATAAATTCAATAAGTTGCTTGGTTTCTATGTCAATAATGTTGATGGGTGGAATTTTTTTGATATTAGATTTAGCTGTGTTAACCACTGTGACATTATCTTTTGTTGTTGAGATGTTTTTATTATTTTGAACTTCACTCATTGCTGCAACAGACGAATCCAATTTTTGAGATTTTTCGTTAGTTTCTCTTACATGTTTTTCAAATTCTTTTAACAGATTTTGATCACACTGAGTATCATTTTCAATATCAAGTAGTGCATAGTAATTGTTTTTGTAATGTTTACTTGTGGATAAATTCATTTCACTATTCGTTCTCTTTCTTTTGATTTCTTTATTAACATTATGATTGTTAATATTATTTCTGAGTTTTGAGCATTTTGCTCACTCATTTAATGAATTGTTATTGTACTTTTGCTGTCTTTTTAATTTTAAATTCTGTATTGACAAATAACTGTATCAAATTCTTTACTTTAAGAAAATGTAAATAAACAACAAAATTATGATTGATCTTAGTATAACACCAGTTTAAGTTTTTGATCCGCGTAATAAGTGTATCACTCATCACGGTTAAGATCGAACTCCCACTTAAAAAACATTATGTAGGCATGTTATATATCAATGGAAAGGTAATTTTGTCTATCAAAACTGAGCATAATTTTTTAATATTTTTTAATGAAATTTTACTGTTAGGTAAATTTTTTTACTCAAAATCCAAAATTAAATAATATTTTCGAATTTTCTTATTAGAAATCCCGGAATTCCCAAAAAAGTTTTAAAAAATCCCAAAAATGAGATTTTTTGATTTTTTGTCTATTATATCCATACCAGGGCGGGCTTATCGAAACCCGTTACAAAATGATTAATAACATATTGGGTCATATAATTTGATATCGACTATGCGATTTGAGAATTTTTGCCCAAAATTGAATTATCCATAAAAAATAGGGTTTTTTGGATGAACCTGGTCCCCTCGGTATAAAAAAAATTTTAGGTTTTGTTTTATTTATCGTATTAAATGTGAAGTCAGCTTTCCAAAAAGTATAAATTCTATATACATCTTCTTAGAAACTTTTTAGATAACTTAAAAGGAAAAAGATTATTTTTTCCCAAAAAAAAAAAAAAATTGGCAAAAATCGTCTTTTTTTAATTTTTTAAATTAAAATGCCTATAACTTTAGACTCAATCAAGATTTTTACATTATTCTTTCACTGCTTGATAAAAAATCGGGAATATTTGGACCCGCTATTATCAAAAATCTAAAGTATGGACGGTAAAAATTTTAATTTTCAAATGCGAATATCTCCTAAACTATAAGAGATAATTTGAGGACCCCCCGCCGGGCTCCTGGTTGGCCTATAAAGTCCAAATTCAAAACCAAAACTCGACAACACCTCCTCTTTGTGCATACCAAATTTCATTAAAATCGGATTAACCGTTAGAAGTTACCGCATTATTTCCCTCTTTTTTTTTGTCCTATACCACTGTGCGTCGTAGATGTTCCATCGGTTTATACTTTCCGCATACAAAACAAAATTTGTTAATGAGTTCTTTATATATCTTACGATCCTTGTCGTTCATTTTTTAATGTGTTCAAATATAAATCAATTGATATTTTTGCAAATTTACTTTTTTAATTGTCACCAGATATAGACAACTGCGAAACCACTTTTTCAAAATTTTTCTTTTTCCTGGCCAATTCCGTTTTAAAGAAAACACTATATTAAAACCAAATATTCTAAATTTATAAATGGTAATGCAAAAATTCATTTATAACATAAAATCTTCAGATCTATGTAAGCAAACAAAACAATATAACCAACAAATCATATTTATGATTTATTATATGCAAAAAGGCATAATAAAACAAGTAGGAAAATATAGTCGGGCATGGCCGACCATATAATACCCTACACCATGAGTATATTTTTAAAATTTTTACCTTTTATAAAATTTTTATTTTTTGTAAAGAAACTTTTATGTTGAATATTACCATAATTCCAAAATATTTAAGCCATTTATTGATAAAAAACTAAAATTTCTAAATGAGGCTTTATATAGGTCAAATATGGGCCGATCCTCGGTAAATTTGGGAAAAGGATAGATTTCTAAATATTAGTTAGTTTTGTTGAGTTTTATTGCGATACAAATGGTTACAAGTCAATTTTAGACGTTTAAGTCATTTTTGAAGGGGGTTTTGTATGGGGGCTAGGGTCAAATATAGGCCGATCCTTACGAAAATCTGCAGTGTCATTTATACTTATATAAAACTTATTTGACATAATTATGACATAAAAAGTTCAAATCGGGAGGTACGGTTGTATGGGGGCTGGGAGAAATAATGGACCGATTGCAACCATTTTCAATAGGCGTCGTCCCTGTGCCAAAAAATATGCTTGGTCCAAATTTCATCAAATTATCTTGAAAATTGCGGCCTGTACCTTGCGCACAAGGTTTACAAGGACTTATCGTTTACCAGAAATTCATAAGGAAGAGGTAGAAAAACAAATTAAAGAAATGCTACAATCAGGCATAATTTCGAAATCAAATAGTCGTCACAATGCTCCTCTTTGGGTTGCTCCCAAAAAGATAGACAATTCCGGTCAACAAAAATGGAGGGTAGTAGTTGACTACAGGAAACTAAATGAAGTGACAATTGACGACAAATTTCGATGCCTAATATGGAGGACCTCTTTGCAAAATTAGGAAATTCACAATATTTCAGTACAATAGATTATGAATTTACTAGAATGCCATTTGGCTTAAAAAACGCCCCAGCTTCGTTTCAGCGTATGATGAACGAAGTGCTCCAAGATTATATTAACAATTGTTCAATTCACAATCGATGTTGTAGCGTTGTATGTAGGGTTGCCAGATTCCGATTCGCAGAAAGTTGAACATTGGGCTTTAAAAAGCTGGACAAAACAAAAAATGCTGGACATAAAAAAATACTGAGAAAATGCTAATTTTGGTTTTGAGTAAATAGTTTCACAGTGATACGTCAAAAAAATGCAGGGGTTCTCTTATACCAATTCCGTTTTGTTATAGTCCACAGAGTATGAATATATTTTTAATTTTCCTTACTTAGAGCAAAAGATGTGAAAAAGCTCCATTTTTGAAGTTTTAAATTTTAAAATCATAAGTACGTAAGCTGTACGTAAAGAAATTGACTATCGCTCGCAATAATAGGCCTTTTCGCGTACTTTCCTGTAAGAAATATACAGTAACTTCATGATAGAGAGTAATTTTTAATTTACTCTCAATCAAAAAAATATCCAAAAAAATACGCGAAATCCAATTTTTTGTTTATAAGTAAACAAAGATTGGTAATGCCCTTTTGCTGAAATCTCAATCGCTAACAAAACACTAAAAAACAAATAATTGAAACTTTGATTTTTCCTATAAATAAATGGATATTTAAAGTTAACAAAACATGTAGTATCATTAAAAATATATTATTGTTTTAAAACTTCATGATACAAACATATTATTAAAATAAAAATTTACACAAAATCGCTAAGAGAAAGACAAACTAAATTGTTTTAAAAACGCTAGATTGACAATAATTGTTATGATTTTTCATGACAAATAAACTCTTTTAAAAACTAATTTATGATAAAGAAATTTAAAATAAATATAATTACAAATAATTTTTTAATATTCGTGTGTTATTAATTTATATATTTCTTTAAAAAAATTTAAAAATTACCAAACTTTTGATTTCTTTGGTTTGTTTACATATTCATAAATCAAACATATGTTGTAAACATAAGTTGGATATTTTTTACTGGGGAAAAAATATTCAGTAAAATCAAAAAATTCCCTATCAACGAACTTTAATTTTTACCGCTCTCTTACTCTCTCGTTGCAATTTTTCGAAAGTACGCGAACGAAATCCAATAACAATTGTTGCAAATTGTTACAAATTATCGAGTATGCGAACAGACCTAATATTTATTACGACATTCAGCTGTTCAAGTGTTGAGACATGATGATAGAAGAGGGAAATCATAACATAGTTGTATAACAAATGTACAATCAGAGTTGGCTAACATGATTTGACAAAGATTACATAAAAACAAGTTCCGATACATTTAACCAATTTATGAATGAAAAACTCATTTTCTGAAAGACGCTTTATATGGGGGCTAGGGGTAAATATGGACCAAGCCCCATAAAATTTTGGGAATATATTTATATTTACATAATATATTATTGTGCTGAATTTCATCGCGATATTTATGTTTATAAGTTAATTTGGGACATTCAAGTAATTTTCTGAAGAGGACTTTGTATGGGAGCTTGGGTCAAATGGGGCCCGATCATTATGAAATTTGGCATAATGACTTGGCATAAAGACTTCTATAAAACTTAGTTGTGCGTATTTTATCAATATATCTGCATATTTAACATAATTATGAGCTCAGAAGCTCTTTTCGGGGGGTTCTGTTCTATGGGGGCTAGGTGAAATAATGGACCGATTTTAACCATTTTCAATAGGCTTCATCCTTGGGTCAAATAAAACCAAATTTCATCCAATTATCTTGAAAATTGCGACCTGTACCTTGTCCACAAGGTTTACATGGACAGCCAGACGGACATAGCTTAATTAATCAGAAAATGATTCTAAGCCGATTGGTATACTTTAAGGTGGGTCTAGGATGCATATTTTTGTATGTTACAAACATCAGCACAAATCCAATATACCCTCCCCACTAAAGTGATGTAGGGTATAATTATTGCAGTGTACTAAAAATATTTTATTTAGCTGTACAAATTAAATTTTAGCTTGAAACTGGACAAGCATCAAAAAAGGTGGACAATCCAGCCAGGCTGGCAACCCTAGGGCTAGGTGAAATAATTGACCGTTTTCAACAATTTTTCATAGGCTTCGTCCCTGTGCCAAAAAAACATGTTTGGTCCAAATTTCATCAAATTATCTTGAAAATTGCGGCCTGTTCCTTTCGCACAGCCGGACAGACGGACGGACATGTCTTAATCGACTCAAAAAAACAAACAAACATCAGCACAAACGTATAATAACCTCCCCACTATAGTGGTGTATGGCAGGGGTCTGCAAACTTTTAAATCGGAAAAGCCAAAATTTACAGTTTACAAAACATGGGTTTTAATAGAGCCACAAAATGTTCATTTATTGAAACATTCCAGGAAAAATTGTATTAGTTCTACAACTACTTCTAGAACACATGATTTTAGCCTGAACTCGTTCTACTTTGGCGTTGAGACCAATGGAAGTGTTATGGAGTCGACACTCGTTCTTTAGAACGCTTCTGGAACTAGTTCTTTAATCAATGATTTTTGTTTGAATTTGTCAACCTAGGAACTAGTTCCAGGGAAGCTATAGAGAATATATAAACAAATATTTCATTTTTAGCGTTTTTGTTTCAAATTATTAAGATTAGGAGCAATTTTTAGAAACTGTTGAGGAATTTTTACTATTGAACTAATGTTATTTACAAAACTTACATTCATATAAATTTCTTACGTAAAATTTAATGTAATTCTTCCGCACCTCTAATCTTTCAAATATTTTTTATAAGAATATATGTTACAAGCAGCTAATTTTCCCTTCTATCGGTGCCATTAAATTAGGGATCTCTTTAATATATTGTAGTTCAGTTGAATACAAAAATATACATTTGACGCGTTTTCTATTTCGATAAAAACAAGTTTATAAATTTAATTTTTTTGACATTTTTTTTTCAATTGATTCCAAGAAGTTGTTTCGGAATTAGTATGCGTTCCATTGAACTAGTGCAGTAGTAATGTATAACTAGTTTCAAAGAACTAGTTCCTTGAAAACTATTTAGAAGTATTTAAGAACCACAACAGTATTCTAAAGAACGAGTTCCAGAAGTAATGGCGACACTACTAGTTCCAAGCTGTTGTTTAAGAGTCTGAAGTGGTTCTGTTTTCACTCGTTCTAGAACTACTAGTTTTTAGAACAAGTTCTAAAATTTTTCCTGTGATACAAATACAAATTGACTTCAAAAACTATTTTTTTTTAATTATATAAATTTTTTACTACAAATACTTTTTGAATTTTCATGTTTTTTTTAATATTTGTTATAAAAAGATAAACATTTATTAGAATTGGGCAACTGTGATATCACAGGCAGTGATAAAAGGCATTTGCCATAAAACAGTATAAGTGTCATAGTGGCAGCAATTGAGAAAAAATTTTGCAGAATTTTTTATGCAAACAGAAATTATACTGTGAAGTATTGCGGATATCGAACCATAATTAATCAACCCCAATATAAGGAATCTTTCAGAAAATTACTCTAGCTATCATAATTGACATAACAGTAGCAGTATAGCGACGAAATTCGACTTAAACAAGTTGTATAATAACAAAAATCTATCTTTCAAATTTGACAGGATTAATAATAGCAGTATTATAACAAAATACAACACAAACATGATTGATCCTACCACTCATATTAGATCCCCACAACATTATAAGGTCTAATTCAGAAAATTACTCTCAACGCTCATATAAAAAAAGCCCGATAAAGCATTGTGAATATATTTATATTTATATAATATTTATTTGTGCTGAATTTCGCCGCGATATTTGTGTTTATAAGTTAATTTTGGACATTCAAGTAAATTTCTGAAGGGGACTTTGTATGGGAGCTAGGGTCAATTGGGGGCCGATCTTTCTAAAAATTTTACAAGGTCATCAATGCTTGTATAAAACTTAGTTGTGCCGCTTTTTATCGATACTTTTCAATTAATACTTAAAGGAATTAAACATTTACTTACAGTATTAACACATGGAACAAATTCAATGGGAGTGATGGCTTTAGAATGTTTGAATCACAACATGTTGTTTAAATTTCCAAAAATGACTCTAAATTTTCATTTGTAAGTTAGCTTTTTGCATAATTCTTCCAATTTGCTTTTAAACTTTGTCAATTTCCCATAGTACAAAGTTTTACTTTTTAAATTTATTAACTGAATTTCTAGAGATCCAATGCAAATTTCAAATGGCTCAATGAGGATTTAAAATGAAATGAGCGAAAAGCTAATTATGTTTCTTTCTTTCTCATTCAAAAAGTATTTGTTTTTATTTTGCTCATGTACAGAACGATTAAGTAAAGTTACACAGTTGTATATATATATATATATATATATATATATATATATATTATATATATATTATATATATATATATATATTATATATATATATATATATATATATATATATATATATATATACAACTTTGTAACAATTTTCCATAGGCTTCGTCCCTGTGCCAAAAAAACATGCTTGGTCCAAATTTCATCAAATTATCTTGAAAATTGCGGCCTGTACCTTTCGCACAGCCGGACAGACGGACGGCCATGTCTTAATCGCCTCAAAAAACAAACAAACATCAGCACAAACGTATAATACCCTCCCCTCTATAGTGGTGTATGGCAGGGGTCTGCAAACTTTTAAATCGGAAAAGCCAAAATTTACAGTTTACAAAACATGGGTTTCAATAGAGCCACAAATTGTTCATTTATTGAAACATTCAGGAAAAATTGTATTAGTTCTACAACTACTTCTAGAACACATGATTTTAGCCTGAACTCGTTCTACTTTGGCGTTGAGACCAATGGAAGTGTTATGGAGTCGACACTCGTTCTTTAGAACGCTTCTGGAACTAGTTCTTTAATCAATGATTTTTGTTTGAATTTGTCAACCTCGGAACTAGTTCCAGGGAAGCTATAGAGAATACAAACAAATATTTCATTTTTAGCGTTTTTGTTTCAAATTATTAAGATTAGGAGCAATTTTTAGAAACTGTTGAGGAATTTTTACTATTGAACTAATGTTATTTACAAAACTTACATTCATATAAATTTCTTACGTAAAATTTAATGTAATTCTTCCGCACCTCTAATCTTTTAAATATTTTTTGTAAGAATATATGTTACAAACAGCTAATTTTCCCTTCTATCGGTGCCATTAAATTAGGGATCTCTTTAATATATTGTAGTTCAGTTGAATGCAAAAATATACATTTGAACGCGTTTTCTATTTCGATAAAAACAAGTTTATAAATTTAATTTTTTTTTGACATTTTTTTTCAATTGATTCCAAGAAGTTGTTTCGGAATTAGTATGCGTTCCATTGAACTAGTGCAGTAGTAATGTATAACTAGTTTCAAAGAACTAGTTCCTTGAAAACTATTTAGAAGTATTTAAGAACCACAACAGTATTCTAAAGAACGGGTTCCAGAAGTAATGGCGACACTACTAGTTCCAAACTGTTGTTTAAGAGTCTGAAGTGGTTCTGTTTTCACTCGTTCTAGAACTACTAGTTTTTAGAACAAGTTCTAAGATTTTTTCTGTGATTACAAATACTTTATGAATTTACTTCAAAAACTATTTTTTTTAATTATATAAATTTTTGACTACAAATACTTTTTGAATTTTCATATGTTTTTTTAATATTTGTAATAAAAAGATAAACATTTATTAGAATTGGGCAACTGTGATATCACAGGCAGTGATAAAAGGCATTTGCCATAATACAGTATAAGTGTCATAGTGGCAGCAATTGAGAAAAAATTTTGCAGAATTTTTTTATGCAAACAGAAATTATACTGTGAAGTATTGCGGACATCGAACCATAATTAATCAACCCCAATATAAGGAATCTTTCAGAAAATTACTCTAGCGATCATAATTGACATAACAGTAGCAGTATAGCGACGAAATTCGACTTAAACAAGTTGTATAATAATTGGGGGCCGATCTTTCTAAAAATTTTACAAGGTCATCAAGGCTTGTATAAAACTTAGTTGTGCCTCTTTTTATCGATACTTTTCAATTAATACTTAAAGGAATTAAACATTTACTTACAATATTAACACATGGAACAAATTCAATGGGAGTGATGGCTTTAGAATGTTTGAATCACAACATGTTGTTTAAATTTCCAAAAATGACTCTAAATTTTTATTTGTAAGTTAGCTTTTTACATAACTCTTCCAATTTGCTTTTAAACTTTGTCAATTTCCCATAGTACAAAGTTTTACTTTTTAAATTTATTAACTGAATTTGTAGAGATCCAATACAAATTTCAAATGGCTCAATGGGGATTTAAAATGAAAGCTAAGTAGTATTTAAAGTAAAGTATTTATTTTTATTTTGCTCATGTAAGTAAAGTTACAAAGTTGTATATATATATATATATATATATATATCTTATATTATATATATATATATTATATTATATATATATATATATATATATATATATATATATATATATATATATATATATATTATATATATATATTTATTATATATATTATATTTTATATATATATATTGCGTTGCTCATTAATTAAATCGTCTGTAATATATTTTTTAATAAATAAAATGTGTGTATGAAACTAAAGAGCCACAGCTCCACATCCACAGAACTACGTTTGGCAAAACAATAAAAAATAACAATTTAGTCCAGTTAGAGGGAAATCATAACGTAGCTGTATAACAGATGTACATCAAAAAAGTTATTGTAGTGTACCGAGAAATTTCTATTTACCTGGGCAAATTAAATTTCAGCTTGAAACTGGACAAGCATCAAAAAAGCTGCCAAGTCCAGCCAGGCTGGCCACCCTTATTTGAGCCCATAATCTACCAATATTTGCAAAACTCCGTTTTGTGTACTTCTGAATGTGTGAACTGGTGATTTTGTAATGATCGGGCTAAATTTGTCCCTACTCCCCATACAAAGGCCCCTTAAGAAAATTGTATAAAAATCAAGAAACACAATTAGCACGATAAAGTTGCCAATAATTATAAAATATTTCGGAATTAAATCATTTTATTATTACTTACGTAGCTGTTTGTATTAAAATACCCACTGACTTTTTTGTTCTTCACACTATGGTATATAAGATTCATATATATGTATGTAGTACCCAGTAAACAATCTTTTCAGACATGTCTGATATCAGAAATTTTTTGTAATAATTCTTATAGTTTATCAGAATTTTAAACGAATTTCTAAATTTTCCTCAGATATTTTAGAGAAAAACCGCC
This sequence comes from Lucilia cuprina, assembly GCF_022045245.1. Classification (NCBI taxonomy): domain Eukaryota; kingdom Metazoa; phylum Arthropoda; class Insecta; order Diptera; family Calliphoridae; genus Lucilia; species Lucilia cuprina. The sequence continues at coordinate 51,999,696 of NC_060952.1, read as the reverse complement.
AAACTTTTTGTTAATCTTTTCTGCACATTTTCTGAAGCATTAAACGATTAACATTAGACTTGTCTGAACATTGTCGAAAGGAAATTTCAGTGTTACGACAATTATGAGACTAATCTGGACATTGGTGGAGGACAATTTGTTTTTTATACCTATATTATACTTTAGAATTTAGAGAATAGTCTGTATATTTTCTGAAGTAAAATATAAAATGTCTTACGAATTATATTCGATAAATATCCAGTAAACATTTTTTCAGACATGTCTGATGTCAGACATTTTCTGTAATTATTCTTATACTTTATTAGAATTTTTAACGAATAATATAAATTTCCTTTAGACATTTTATAGAATAATCAGCAAACTTTTTGTTAGACTTTTCTGCACATTTTCTGAAGTATTAAACAATTATTAAACATTAGACTTGTCTGCATATTGACGAAATGGAATTTTAGTGTTACGACAATTATTGACGTAACATTGACGAAGGACAATTTGTTTTTTTAGATATAAAGGAGAATAGTCCGCACATTTTCTGAAATAAAATATAAAATGGCTTTCGAATAATATCCGATAAATCCGCACATAATCTGAAGAAATTTGTTATTGTACTTTCATCAGACAATTAAGCGATTAATATAAATTTCCTTTAGATATTTAACAGATTAGTCTGCACATTTTCTAATATTTTCTGCTCAGTCATTTTGTTCCCATTTTCATTACTTTTGTAAGAAAACTTCGCGATAACTATGCACATTATCTGGAGGAAATTTTTTTCTTTTTAAGTCATGCAAAAACTGTTTATCATATCCCAGCAGTTCGACAAAGAGTCTATGCATACGAAAAAGACAGTAATTTCCACTAATAGTTAACCACCTGGATGATCGTAATTCGTATATTTTGGATCATTCGTCACGAATGTACCCTTTGTAATCGAGAATGAAGACAGTCGTCACTTTAGTGTCCTCTTTGTAAGCGGGAGCGGAGACAGTCGTTTTTTATGAGATTGGTCTCACACCGAATAGATCCACTAAGACGGGATTTTTGGAAATTCGAATGTTTAGGGGGCAAAAAACGGGTAAATACGGTAACTTCATATCTCCTAAACTAGACAAGATACAAGCAGTTAAAAGCTTATCGTCGTTCACTTAAAAAATAAGAGGACAGGTGTCTGGTACTTTTTCACAAATTTGGCCCCTTTAGGGAAAAAACGGGTAAAAACTGCATTTTGGTACTTTTTTTGCACCCCATGTTTTTTTTTAATCAAAGAACATACAAAAAATATTTTTGGCTTATTCATAACTCAACGAACAAATAAAAATACGTATTTAGTACTTTTTGGATATTCGAACGCTTAAGGGGTGAAAAATGTACTTACTTTTTGCATTAAAGAGGACTTTTTTGTACGTTTTTGAAATTTCTATAATATTGAACCTAGAAACATAAAATTGAGCATGTACGGCCCGGATTAAGTAACCTCCCATAAAAGGAGACATTTTTGTGTATTTCGTTCCTCAAAAAGTACTTTTTGAACCTAGAAGCATGAACAATTTACTTTTTGATTTTTTTTCATAATATTGAACCTAGAAATGTGAAATTATACATTTATTGCCCGAATTATGTCAGAACCTCAAATAGAGAACATTTTGGTATTTTTCGTTCTTCAAAAGGTACTTTTTGAAATTTCTATAATATTATACCTAGAAACATGAAATTAAGTATGTATGGACCGGATTAAGTGAGATCCGAAAAAATTATACATGTATTCCCCCAATTATGTCAGAACCTCAAATAGAGAACATTTTGGTACTTTTTGGTTCTTCAAAAGGTACGTATTAATTATATTTCTATAATTTTGAAACACGAAATTAAGCATATATGACCCGAATTAAGAGAGATCCGATATAAGGGGTATTTTTGGTACTTTTAGGTTCTTCAAAAGGTACTTTTGGAAATTTCTGTAATATTGAACCTAGAATTATGAAATTAAGCATGCACAGTGGGGCAGAATTGAAATTTTTTCGAAATAAATCTGGCATTTCTAAACGGCTGATACGATCGGTATAAAATTTGGCGTGAGCGTAGCCAAGGAGTATTCGAGTTTAAGTTTTGAAGATGAACCCTGCAGATGCCCCAGGGACGGCGCTGTGGCGGCTCAAAGTAGGGTACCTACGACATGTAAAATTTTTAAACTAGTGCCATTTTTTTCGCTCAAATACAAAGATTTTTATATTTTCTGAAATCTTATAATATCCGAGTTATGGGCATTTAAAAATTTTGTGATACAAAATTTACCATACCTTGGACCGCCTTTTTTTTGAATACCGGGCGTAATTTTGGACCAAATGGACTCAATTTTTTCTTGTTAGTTAGACATAATATACAAAAAATTTCAGATCAAGATCATTTACAAATCCAAAAACATACGTTTTTTAACTCCAAAATTTTTTACTCATAAGTTTTTTTTGCCAAAAATGTGTCTTAAGTCTTTTATTAATAAAATAAAATTTTGTTTAAGAACATATAACAATTTTATAGTTTTCTAAAAGGTATATGTACGCAAAACGCTTTGGCGTAAAAAACTTGTCGTTTTTTTTTCAAAATGTTGCCACTGCGTCCTTCCGAATATGACCTATTTTTTATCAGAACTTCAACTTTGGGCGACATGTTCTAAAATCCCAAAGCTGGGATCAGAAAACTGAAAGCAGTTTTGGAAACCTCAATATGTTTTATATATACTCCAAAAGAATTTTCCCAGTCCTGAAAGAAATGTGGACCCTATGGGCAAGAAAGTAAAAAATCCCATTTTTGGGATTTTCATTCCTATTTTTGGGAATTGCGGGATGCCCTTTGACCTTTTCAATTTTTTTTTGCATTTTCTTATTTGAAATGACAAATTTAACAAGCGCTGAAAATTTTATTGAGTTTTGTTCATAAATAAAGATTTTGTCATATATTACATATTTGTTAAATTTCTAAAACTATGATTTATATCAAAATTTTAATAGGGTGGCAGCTACGCCAATTTAGTACATATTTATCCCTTGGTATCATTTTTTAGTTAGATATGGAAATTCTCGACCCTTTACAAAAAATTTCAACCCAATATCTCAATTACATTCAAAAATATGTTCATTTAAACCTGTATCCTTTAATTTCATGTTTTTCATATTTTAGTATTAAATATGACAGAACATATTTAAATATTATATTTACCTATTTGCTATTTGTTTGCTTATCCTTATAATTGAAAGTTCCTATTATGCTTAAACTTTCAGAAATTTATAACTATTTTTTACCTAATTTTTTTCGACAGATCATTTCGTTCTGTTTCGTTTATGATCATTTCAAATTATATATAAACTACATATACTTAGTAGAAAAGTAGACAAAACAGGCATATCAAAAATTGAAAACTTTTTAAAACTTTTTGATGTAAAAAGTAAGTCTGTGGATGGAAATCAAAAGAAATTTGTATTAAAATTTCGTAGTTGAATGGAAACTACTACGGAAATCTCAACTTACAACACATAAAAAAAGAGGGTCACACAAAAACTTTTTTCAATAGGACACAATATATTACCATCATACAAGGCGATCCAGAAAAAACAAACTATCCTACCATCACCTATTGCTCGAAAAACAGCATCAAGAATTGTGTCAGACTTTTCAGAAGACCAACTAAGGAAAATTCATAACTGTGATGTTGTCTTAATGGGTAAGTGGGGATGTGACGGTTTATCAGCACTTCCAGAATACAAACAAGCTTGTGGAAGTCGGACATTAGCAGACTACAAAAGTGTATTTATGTCATCATTAGTGCCATTACGAATTCGTTCATATTCCTTTAATCCATCATCGTCAAGCATCGGAAATTCATTTGAAGATATATGGATCAATATAACTGCGGGTGCAAGAAATTTTTGTAGACCCATTGGATTTGAATATATAAAGGAGTCAAAGAAAACAACAAAAGATTTAGTGGAATATTTAAAAGATAAAATAAATGCACTGGAGCCCAATTGCATAAAAATAAAGGAATTCTCTATTAATGTATCATATCAACTGAGCTTAAGAATTAGGTGTATTATGTTAAGGATAAACAGTTCAAATAAAAAAAAGCTATTATACTAACTGATGATCAGGGAAACTGAAAACATGCTATAAAAAAGTGTTTTAAGCGCTTTAAATATGCCGTAAAAAACTCAAAATGTGCTCTTAAAATTTAAAAAATATGCTCTAAAAATAAAATTTTTTATTATTTTTTAACATTGAAAAGCTCAAAAAGACAGAAATTGTAATGAAATAATAAATGTTTAGTGTCATATTTCATCCTACAAGATTTTTTATAATTGATTCATCTCATAGTTTGAAGAACTAGTTTAATAGAATTCCGTTTTACGTTCAGATAACCAATAAATAACATGAAACCATTTGGACCCCAAAAAACATATTTCAAACGACAAAGTTTGACACATTTCTACCAATTGTATTCATAGCTTCTAAACTGACATTTTAATCGGTGTTGTCATAAATTCCAATAATTAGTTTTTTAAACTGTAAAAATGGATTGGTCTCATGAAATCAAAAGTAATAAGTTTTATGTCTGATTTAAAATGTAATGCTTTATTGAACAAAAAACTATAACATTGGTTTTCGTGCAGTTTTTAAGTTCTACAAGCGATTTTTTTTTTTTTTTATTTTTGTAAAATAGGCTGAAAAATTAAAAATAAAAAAATTAAATTTTATATGCTGTTTCTAGATACCGAGCGAGTAGTTTGAGTTAAAATTTTACTTGTATTTTGTTTTTGTAACAATAACAAAATACAAGTAAAATTTGTGCTCAAACTACTCGCTCGGTATCTAGAAACAGCACATTAGTTTTTTTAAATAAAGCTTTGAAAAAGTACAAAAACGAAAAAAGGCAAAAACATCAAAATATGCACTAAAAGAGTAAAATATGCTCTAAAAACTCGAAAATATGTCTTAAATATGCTAAAAAAGTCAAATCATGGGTAAAATATGCAAAAATATGCTGTAACAAATCGATGCCAAAATTCTTAAATTGGTCTGAAACGTATAAATATCTTATCCATGAGTCCATACGACGCATCACAAAAAACATGCATTTGCATATTTTGGTTTCCCTGCTGATCATATTGTATTACATTGGGTTTTATATTTCGGTGGGCGGGAAAGGTGGTTTGTGTGGGGTGATTTAGGTGTTGTTGTGCGTGGCTCATAATAAAATTATAATTTTATTATTGTATATACAATGTTATAGTCTTTAATAAAATAATTAACTAAATAATTTTTAAAAATTGTCCAAATATTTTATTCAACACCAAATGTATGTTCTGTCATACTTAATACTAAAATATGAAAAAGATGAAATTAAAGGACACAGGTTTAAATCAACATATTTTTGAATGTAATTGAGATATTGGCAAATTTTTTGTAAAGGGTCGAGAATTTCCATATCTAAAAAGTGATATTAAGGGATAAATATGGACTAAATTGCTGTAGCTATCTGCGACCCTATTAAAATTTTGATATAAATCATAGTTTTAGAAATGAAACAAACATGTAATATATGACAAAGTCTTTATTTATGAACAAAACTCAATAAAATTTTCAACTCTTGTTAAATTTGTCATTTCAAATAAGGGAAAATACTTTTGGAGTAAATATAAAACATATTGTGGTTTCCAAAACTGCTTTCAGTTTTCTGATCCCAGCTTTGGGATTTTAGAACATGTCGCCCAAAGTTGAAGTTTTGATAAAATATAGGTCATATTCGGAAGGACGCAGTGGCAACATTTTCAAAAAATACGACAAGTTTTTTACGTCTAAGCGTTCTGCGTAAAGATACCTTTTGGAAAACTATAAAATTGTTATATGTTCTTAAACAAAATTTTATTTTATTAATAAAAGAGTATTCAAAAAAAGACGGACCAAGGTATGGAAAATTTTGTATCACTAAATTTTTAAATGCCTATAACTCGGATATTATAAGAGATAAGTAGTATATCCAAGCATCTTTTTTTCAAGATCTCGTCGAGCGCTTTCAGAAAATATAAAAATCTTTGTATTTGAGCGAAAAAAATGGCACTAGTTTAAAAATTTTACATGTCGTAGGTACCCTACTTTAAGCCGCCACACCGCCGTCCCTGGGGCATCTGCAGGGTTCATCTTCAAAACTTAAACTCGAATACTCCTTGGCTACGCTCACGCCATTTAGAAATGCCAGATTTATTTCCAAAAAATTTCGATTCTGCCCCACTGTGGCATGTATGGCTAAGATTAAGTGAGATCCCATAAAAGGGTAGATCTGGTACTTTTTGGTTCTTCAAAAGCTACTTTTTAAAATTTCTATAATATTGAACATAGAAACTTGAAATTCAGCATATGTGGCCCGGATTAAGTGAAATCCGATAAAAGGGACATTTTTGGTACTTTTTGATTCTTCATAAGGTACTTTTTGAAATTGCTATAATATTGAACCTAGAAACATGAATTTTAGCATATATGGCCCGGAATAAGTGAGACCCCATAAAAGCGGTGTTTTTGATACTTTTCGTTAACAAAAAGGTAGTTTTTGAAATTTTTATAATATTGAACCTAGAAACATGATATTAAGTATGTAGAGCTCGGATTAAGTGAGAACCCATAAAAAGGGACTTTTTTGTATTCTTTCGTTCTTCAAAATGTACTTTTAGAAATTTCTATAATATTGAACATAGATACATGAAATTCAGCATGTATGGACCGGATTAAGTGAGATCCGATAAAAGGAGTATTTTTGGTTCTTCAAAAGGTACGTTTTGAAATTTCTATAATACTGCACCTAGAAACATGAAATTTAGCATATATGGCCCGGATTAAGTGAGATCCCATAAAAGGATTGTACTTCAAAAGGTACTTTTTGAAATTTCTATAACACTGAACATAGAAACATGAAATTAAACATGTGTGGCCCGGATTAATTAAGAAAAGTACATTTTGGTACTTTTCGTTCTTCAAAAGGTACTTTTTGAAATTTCTTTAATATTGAACTTAGAAGCATGAAACTAAGTATGTAGAGACCGGATTAGGTGAGAACCTATAAAAGGGTAATTTTTGGTACTTTATCGTTCTTCAAAAGGTATTTTTTGAAATTTCTATAATATTAAACATAGAAACATGAAATTAAGCATGAATGGCCCGGATTAAGTGAGAACCCATAATAGGGGACTTTTTGGTACTTTATCGTTCTTCAAAAGGAACTAATCGTTCTTCAAAAGGTATTTCTATAATATTAAACCTAGAAACATGAAATTAAACTTGTGTAAAAGGGACTTTTTGGTACTTTATCGTTCTTCAAAAGGTATTTTTTGAAATATCTATAATACTAAACCTAGAAACATGAAATTAAGCAGGAATGGTCCGGATTAAGTTAGAACCCATAATAGGGGTCTTTTTGGTACTTTATCGTTCTTCAAAAGGTACTTTTTGATGTTTCTATAAATTAAACCTATTAACCCTAGAAACGTGAAATGAAATGTGTATGGCCCGGAGTAAGTGAGAACTCATAAAAAGGTACTTTTTGGTATAAATGTACTTTAAGAAATTTCCATAATATTGAATCTAGAAGTATAAAATTAAGTATGTAGAGTCCGGATTACATGACAACCTATAAAAGCGGACTTTTTGGTACTTTATCGATCTTCAAAAGTTACTTTTTGATATTTCTATAATACAGAACCTAGAAATATAAAATTAAGCATGTATGGCCCGTATTAAGTAAGAATCCATAATGGAAGACTATTTCGTTCATCAAAAGGAAATTTTTGAAATTTTTACAATATTAAACTTAGAAGCATGAAATGAAGTATGTAGAGTCCGGATTAAATGAGAACCTATAAATGGGGACTTTTTGGAACTTTATCATTCTTCAAAAGGTACTTCTTGAAATTTCTATAATACTGAACCTAGAAACATGTAATTAAGTACGTATGACCCAGATAAAGTGTGAACCCATAAAAGGAAACTTTTTCGTTCTTCAAAGAAATAGAGAGGATACCATATTTTACAATGCCTATAAAACGGCTCGCTTACAAGGTAGAGGGTTATTAGCTAGTAAAGATATAAAATTATATAAAATAATGTATATTTCTAAATAATGTACATCTCTAAAAAATTTTTAATGAATTTAATATTAAAATTCTATTATAGGTAATGCCTTCTTCATTGTAATAAAAAGATGTACAAATATTCTAAATTTGTTTGTTTGTATATATTTGTTTTATGCAGATAAAGAAGTTTAAATTTCTTAGTATGACGAGTGATAAAAATGTGTATTTTGTGCCAAATGATGACTAAATATTAGTAAAAGTAAACACCGCTACTTTCATATATGTATATCATTTATTATGGTTTAATTTTATTAATTTTAATTGCAGCATTAAGCTTCCATTATTCAGGACATCCTAAGGTTATAAAATTAAACCATAACAAATTATGTAATTTTTTGCGAAGTTTAAAGAAATTTAAACAATAATCTTCAAACATATAGATGTTGTTTACTTGATTTCCAAAGACTAACTGAGAAAATAAAAGAAAATTAAAATTAAATTCTCTTTTAAAGTACAGTACAGTACTCGGCTTTGTTTTTTTATGAACAAAGAAGTGTTTTGTTGTTGTTTGTTACAATTTCTGCCTGAGCATGAACAAAAAATCTAATTTTTTTATTAAATGTTGTACTGAGGTTGTCTCGGATTTTTGCTCATATCTCAATTATTTCTACACCTCTTTCGCCGATTTTAAACAGCATTCTTTTCAAAAGCAAATAAATTACAAACGGAATGACAAACATATACAAAGCCTTATATAAAGCCTTCTCACAAAGGTTATAGTCCATAACTACATTTGCACAATTTTTGTGAACTATAAGCGAATTAGAAATATAACCAAATTTTTTGTAATAAACATTTTGGACTATATAAATATTAATTTCAGTTCATGTTTATAAAAACAGACCCAAAATGTCTTAACAAAAAAGGAAATGTTTAAAATATTGTATGTAATTACACATATAATATGAAGATTTACAATCTCAGGAAATAAGTAAGTTGGTATTTACCAATAAAAATTAACTATTTGTACTTGATAGTCCTTTAAATACTATTTTTTATTGATATGTGTATGTACTACGATTGAAAATTCTGAGTATAATTTGTAAAAAATGTCCAATTTTTTGAAATGTTTCTCAAAATTTTAAAATTTTGAGTTGATTATGCGAATAATTATTTTTAAGTGGATTGATGAGGCATATTATTTAGTAATATTTTCCAAAATGTCCTCCTAAAAATAAGTATATTTAAAAGATTTTTTTGTTATCGGTAAACCGACAACACGGTTTTCTAGGAATAATCAATTTTCGGTTAACCGAAAACACGTTTTCTTCAAAAGTGGGCTAAAGTCGATCGTTTAATCGTTACAATTTAAGCGATTATTTGCTTGAACAAATACAAATAAATAATTATAAATATGTATGTCTAATAGATCTTTCTATAAAAAGTATTCATACATTAATTTCAAATGGCTTTTAAAAATATTCTCTGTGTATCATTTCATAAAGAGAGTAACTAAATTAAATTGTTTTTGTTTTGTGTATAGTTTGTTTTGTTGCTGAGAATATTTGTATTGCGTGTGTATAAGTGAGAATAACACATTGCCCGCAAGGGCATGTTTGGCCGCCAATGTTTTAAAGCATTAGTTGCTCTCTTTATGGAATGATACACAGAGAATATTTTCAAAAGCCATTACAAATTAATGTATGAATACTTTTTATAGAAAGATCTATTAGACATACATATGTATAATTTTTTATTTTTATTTGTTCAAGCAATTAATCGCTTAAATTGTAACGATTAAACGATCGACTGTTAATCATTTGAGTACCTATTAGATGCATTTAATAAACACACAAACTATATACATACATCAATACCTACATATATACATACATACATCAACACATTTTTACATCAAAATGTGCATCAATACATACATTCCTATCGTTATTCATTTATAATACTAATAATATGAATAACACAAATATGTATAAACATATAATTTTTTCAGTGTAAAACACACATAATTTCATTTATGTTTTCTTTTATATTTTGCACTACACATATGCGTTTTAAATATTCTCTTTCTGGCCACCACGGCTTTAAAACCATATAGTAGACTAGAGAGCCAACTCTCTCCGAAAAACCTAACTCAGCTGTCTAAAAGACCTAACTCTAAGCATGTATTAGTATGATTTTCTTTAGAAGTATTAGTTTAAAAAAGCTTTTTACCACACATAAAATTTGCTTCCGCGTTCTAATAACAAGTTTTTAGATGTGCAAAAAAATCGACATTAAGAAAAAAGAATACTCTGCATCAAAACTCTTTCAATATAAAAATCTGTTTACAAAATTTACAACAATAAATTGATTGCAGACTTTTTATTTATTATTGTTTTTTATACCCTTCACCTTCGTGAGAAGGGTATATATAAGTTTGTCATACCGTTTGTAATTTCTATAATATAATTTTCCGACCCTATAAAGTATAGTTATTCTGGATCCTTATAGAAAGCGGAGTCGTTTAAGCCATGTCCGTCTGTCTGTCTGTGTGTATGTTTGTTGAAATCAGTTTTTAGAGGACCCCAGATATCGGCGAGATTCGAATCTTCAATATTTCTATTAGGCGGGAAGATCGCTATTTAAAATCAGCAAAATAGGTCCATAAATAACGGAGATATGAGCGAAAATCCGAGACAACCTCTGAAAATTTCATCAAAAACGGAGATTTTTTATTCATGCTCAAACAGAAATTGCAAACAACAAAAACAAAATACATAATCATACGGTAAATTTTGTTATTGTACTCTGTTTATAAAAACAAGGCAGAGCGAGAGCAGCAGAGCGAGAGTAGCAGAGCGAGAGCAGCACTAGTGTGTTACTATTGGCTAGCAACATGAAATTTATTATGTGGAGCCTGGCTTAAGTTAGAAGCCATAAAAGGGCATTTTTTTATACTTTTTCGTTTTTCAAAAGGTACTTTTTGAATTTTCTATAATATTGAACCTAGAAATATGAAATTAAGTAGAGTCTGAATTAGGTGAAAATCCATAAAAGGGAACTTTTTGGTACTTTTTCGTTTTTCAAAAGGTACTTTTTGAATATTGAAACATGAAATTAAGTATGTAGAGACCGGATTAGACGAGAACATTTTTTGGTACTTTTTCGTTCTGCAAAAGGTGCTTTTTAAATTTCCTATAATATTGAATCTAGAATCATAACATTAAGTATGTAGAGGCGTAATTAGGTGAGAACCGGAAAACGTGAACTTATTGTTTTTTTTTTAAGGAACTTTTTGAATTTTCTATAATATTGAATCTAGAAACATATTATTAAGTATGTTCAGCCCGAAGTAAGTGATTTTAAAGAAGATTTTTTGATACGGACTTTTTTTAGCACACCATGGTGAAGGGTATATAAGATTCGGCACAGTTGAATATAGAACTCCTACTTGTTTTTTTTTTTTTGTAAATAATAAACAGTAAATGCTGAATAAGAAGTTGTCAAAAACAAAAGAAAGTTCTTTTTAATTTAGGCTTAGTAAAAATAGTATAGAAATTTGTACTTTTAGGGTTTGAAAATGTGTAACAAAGAAAATGTTGGTACCATTTTGGACCCATTGTAACTATTTAAATAATGAAAATACATACTGAGATTTTTCTCATTGGAACTGAGTGGAAGTTACATGGAAATGGTGCTCCCGGAGATAGGTCATAGATCCACATCAGTGGTATGTCTGAAATAATCAGACATCTGGAGAGGATGAGGGGATCTGGGTGGAAGTTACACATATCCCACTATATAGAAATGGTAACCCAGGGGATAGATAATGGAACTCCACTAGTGGGATATCTGAAACAATCCTGGAACAAGTTGAATATTTAATTATTTTTCTGGAGAACCACTGAGTGGTAGTTACATATAATTTTATTCTGTGGGATTTCCACGATTATTTCGGAAATTTAACCAATACCGTTCAACAAGGTAAAACATAAACCAAAATTTTCTTGTAGTGGGATATATGTATCTTCCACTTGGTTCCACTAATCCTCACCAGAAATTAAAATAAAACATATTTTACGTGTTCCAGGATTATGGGTGGCCCGGTTAATATATTGTAGTGTATCAGTCTGGGGGTTGTGGGTTCGATTCCCACAAGAGACTTTGGTGAGTGTGTAAACTATGTTTGTATGTATTGTAATGGATAAATAAATAAATGTTCAAAATAGTTTTAATGTTCATGGAGTTCCATTGCCTATCCCCTGGGCCACCCTTTTTGTATAGTGAGATATGTGTAACTTCCACCCAGTTAAACTAATCCTTTCCAGAAAATTCATTAATAATAATTTGCAAAAGAGTTTTAATATTTATGGAGTTCCAAGATTATTTCAGATATCCCAGTAATGAAGTTCCATTATCTATCCTCTGCGCCACCATTTACATATAGTGGGATATGTGTAATCCACTCCAGAAATTCCCAAAGAAAAATGAAATATTTAACGTGTTCCAGGATTATTTCAGATATACCACTGATGTGGATCTATGACATATCTCCGGGAGCACTATTTCCATATAGTGGTATAAGTGTGACTTCCACTCAGTTGCAATAATCCCATCCAGAATATGGGAAAACAACAATTGAATATTTATGAAGGTTTACTATAAATACAGATAACCCTTCTAGACAATTTCATTAAGTAGTTGTATGTATGGAATCTTCATCCTGCACTGTTAAAAAATCTGGTTTGTATCTTTGCTACTTAAATTCGAATTTAACTTCACACACACAAGCTCCATTGTGTCAACTACAGGCAGACAGATGAAAGTAGTAGATAGTCTTCGAATCTAATAAGAATAGATATTCTTTTGTGGCTCTATGACTAATTTTTCGATGTTTTACATACAGAATGACAAACTCAATATACCCCATTTTTTTATGGTGGTTATAAAAAGTTAATAATTGAAACTGATTGTTTAAAGCACATGTTTGTTTATTTTTTAGGCTTCGTTAGTAAATTCTTCAATAATGAGTAAAAGAACAACTAAGCGACATATAAAATTAGCAAAAGAGAATATTTTATCTAAATTTGATAACAATAATACACATTTAGATGAAAACGAATTTAGTTCAGATAATAACAGAAACGATTTCTTTGTTACTGAAAGTGGTGACATGGTAGACAATTCAAAATTATTTTATGCAGAAAACATTTTAAATAAAAGTCTAAATGAGAAATTATTGGATTGGTATCATGAATTCCACCCGACTCGTGAGTTGATGGTATTTTAAAATCGAAAAACTAAACGTGCCATTAGGTTGCAAGACACTGTTAAAGCAGTCTAAAGAAAATACAATAATAAAAAAGCTCCCATACGATATTATAAAAGTCTTAGAGTCAATTATTGTATATATTGGCTACCGCTTTTTAAAAATTCAGGCACTTCTCTTTGGCCTATAATGGGGAGATTTGTAAACATACCTTTTGTAGATGTGTTCCTAATTGGTTCATATGTCGGAAGTCAAAAACCACGTGATGTTGATTTATATCTACACGACTTTTTGTATAAAATTAAACATCTTAGAGACGAAGGGGTATCTTTTTATTTGAAAAAATATAAAAATAGAAAAAAGAGCTTTTTTAAATTGTTGGACATAATTCGTTTGTGGGATGCTCTAAGTGTTACCAAAAGGGAACAAGAGTAAATAATGTCAAGGCTTTTTCTCTGAAACTGTCAAAGCTAAGAACTGATGAAGAGTTTTACAATCGAACTCAAAAATAATTTCATTAGGAACTTCCAGAACGTAGCCACAGTAGCCCACTAAAGCCGATGCATTTAGTTGTCTTGGTGTTGTAAAAAATGATGTTTTATTTAATAAATAATAAAACTAATACCATAATGAATGCGTCAAAAAATGTCTTCTTTCCAAAAGATTAATTGAAATATCTGCCTACATACCAAGTGAATTTCAAAGAAAACCAAGAGGAATAGAGGAGCTAAGCAGGTGAAAAGCTACAGAGTATAGGCAACTCATTATATATACTATGCACCACTTGTCTTTAAAGATTTTACAGATGATGACTTATGTAGCATATCGTTTGTTGTCGACCCCTAAACATTTTCATAAAAATGTAAATATTGCACATGAACTTTTAGAACTATTTGTTGAAAATTTCGTAAATATGTTTGGGGAAAGTAGCATAATATAGAATAGAATTATATAGAATAAAATTGTTAGATACCAAACAGAAAATTATGTTCTTACAACTTCTTCACCAAATAACTATTGTTGTATTGACCCATATATTCCAATTGTTATTAGTGGTTTTTCTGATGATGGAGGCAGAAAGTTCGAAAATTTAAGAAATTTTTTTCAAATTCCTGTTCTTTCTACAAGTCTTGATAGGACAGCAAGAGGAGACATTTGAAATTAAAAATATTTATTGCAAAATGGTAGCTTTACATTTCAATACATCCTTTGTTTTAGTACCTCTTCTTCATTGCTGTCAATAATAATAATTAAACATATTCCCCAAATTAGGTTTAAACAAAATTCCATAAGATGTCAGAAAAGTATATCCGAAACTTGGAGACGAAACTTTGTGGTAAGTTTATACATACATATGTTACAATATCGTTTAATAAATCTGAAAACCGAAATCGTACTGTATATTAGAGCGACTTGGAAAAATGCAAATTATTCCTCAAAAAATCACTGCTATGATATCATTCTGAAAATATTTTGACTCAATTCTTTGCTTACATTCACTCAAGGAGTGAAAATTTATTCCATTTGATCATTTACTACAAAACTGGCATAACACCAAAACATCGATTGGGAAAGTCCACTTAACACACATAACATTTTACTAGTTAATTCTTAAAAAACTTTTAAACAAATTATTGAAAAAGCGATTACCTGATTTTTAAAGCTAAGTTAACACGTACATTTTGCAACATTTTCCAGCAATTTAAGATACATATGTACATATTAGGGCGAAAATACTTTTCTGTTCGGGCCATAATAATAGTCAAATTCCATTGTATTTTAACGTCAAATAGAAGTATGTATATAAAATATTCAATTATTTTTAGGGTAAGAGACCGCACAATATTTGGAAATGGGTTTATATTCTTTCAGTTTTTTATAAATGTGACATTAAGTATTTCCCAAGCGAATTTTGTGGTTTTGACAATACATAAAAGTAAATATACAACAAAATATAATGTTTACCTTTTTAACATTAAAAAAAATACTAATAAAAATTTTGGTTTAAATTCGATAAAGGTGTTAAATTAGGCATTATTTTAATTCATCTTCAAACCTACATTTTCATATTTAAAATAATTTTGTGAAATGTAAAACCATTTATAAAATTGAACAGGCCTACGAAGTGAAGGATTTTCCACTTCAGAGCCGTGGTTAACGTAGTCCCTATTGCCAGAAATTTTTACAGAATGCATTTTTACAACTTTAAGTATAAGTCTAGATGCAGAAACAGCTACTATTCGCAACATCTGAAAAATTACAAAATTTAATATTTGGCTCTCAAGTATACTGTCAAAAGGACTAAAAGCTGGAAATGGGGAAAATTGGTGTGTGATACGACCAAATTTATAAATATTTTCAGAAATTGATAATAAAGTTATAACCTTAACATTTAGAATAATAAATCAAAACGAAGTACATGCAAGAAATGATGAAAAGAGAGAAAAATTATAAGTTATGATGAGGATGTAGTAGTAGCCTATTTTAAAACTCTAAATCGAATGTAAACGTTAAATCAGTTTCTCTGTTGTTGGTTATTTAAAATTGGGGAATATACTAACTACTATCATATAAGTTTTTTACTACTACATTCAATCTACTTAGGTTTTTGACAACAGACTTAGGTCCTTGACAGCAGAGTTTCCGCTCTATATACTCTATGGACACAGGATTAAATGAACATATTTTTGAATGTAATTGAAATATTGGCTTTTTTGTAAAGGGTCGAGAATTTCCATATCTACTAAAAAATGTTATTAAGGGATAAATATGGACTAAATTGATGTAGCTATCTGCGACCCTATTAAAAATTTTGATATAAATCATAGTTTTAGAAATTAAACAAATAGTATATATGATAAAATCTTTATTTATGAACAAAACTCAATGAAATTTTTAACGCTTTTTAAATTTGTCATTTCAAATAAGAAAATGCAAAAAAAATTGAAAAGGTCAAAGAGTATACCGCAATTCCCAAAAATATGAATGAAAATTCCAAAAATGGGATTTATATTACTTTTGTCCCCATAGTGTCTATATTTCTTTCAGGGCTGGGAAAATACTTTTGGAGTATATAAATTGTTATATGTTCTTAAAGAAAAATTTTATTTTATTAATAAAAGAGTTAAGACACATTTTTGGCAAAACAACGGCAAAAATCTAAAATTTTTTGAATTTTTAAATTAAAAAACGTATATTTTTGGATCTGTTAAATGATATTGATCTGAAATTTTTTGTATATTATTGGAAATTTTGTATGGTAAAATTTTGTATCACTAAATTTTTAAATGCCTAAAAATCGGATATTATAAGAGATAAGTAGTATGTCCAAGCATGTTTTTTCAAGAGCGCTTTCACAAAATATAAAAATCTTTGTATTTGGATGAAAAACAAAAAAATGTTGGAATCTTTCCTTTTTAATATAAAGGCCAAACAAATACCAATAACAACAAGCACAATATATTTTATACAAAAATGAAGTTTTTCAGCAAGTAACAAATAATATTTTTAAGTTAAAATATGATACCAAACTACATTGATTAAAAACATAAAATTCAAACAAAGTATTTGTATCGTAAAGTACAATTTAAAAAAAACAAATCAACACTTCTCCTCAATACAAAAATACTTTAAATATATCAATACAATCTCATTTAAATCAGTAAATTTGTAATGTTTAATTTTTCCTAAATTTTTAGTAAAATATCTGCTATCATTTCATTAGTTGGTACATATTTCAAAATGATATCATTTTATTTTATAAATATCGCAGACAAAATGATACTTGATATTAATGTGTTTGCTCCGCGCATGGTACACTGGGTTCTTTATTAGTTGTTGTGTACTTAAGTTGTCACCACTTATGATAATGGGTTCTTGCAAATTATTTGATCCAAGCTTTAAACACAATTTTTTCAAATAAACGGCTTCTTTAGCTGCTGCGCAAAAAGCTATGTACTCAGCTTCAGTGCTGCTGAGGGCTACGGTGTTTTTGTTTCTTGGATTCCCACGAAAATATACATCCAGCATAGAAAATAGATACCCTGTGTATGATTTGCGTTCTATCTGGTCACCTCCCCAATCCGCATCAACAAAACCTTGTATGGGTTACAGTTTTTTGGTAGTGCAATTTGAAGTCTTGAGTCTTCGACAAATAACGGACAATATGTTTTGCTGCTTCTTGATGTTCTGTGTGGGGATCCTTGTTTCTTTGCGAAAGTTTACAAACTGAATGTAATATATCCGCTCTTGTTGTAAGGGCTAGGTACATTAGAGCACCTATCAACGATTGATATTCGGTTTCATTAACCTTATCACAATTTTCACTGGAACATTTAAACTGAAATCCTTCATTTAAAGGTGTTAACATTGGTTTGCATTGTTCCCTTTTATATTCGCTCAAAACATCCTTAATATAATTTTTCTGACTTATGGTAATCGAACCAGTTTCTCCATCCCTTTCGATTTCCATTCCTAAAAAAATAATTTAGTGGACCTTTGTCAACAATTTTCAACTTCTTGATTTCGTGTAATTCGTTTTTGTCAGAACTTGCTACGATAATATCGTCAACATATACGGCACACAGTGGTATAGGAAAAAAAAAAGAGGAAATAATTCGGTAACTTCTAAACGGTTAATCCGATTTTAATGAAATTTGGTATGCACAAAGAGGAGGTGTTGTCGAGTTTAGGTTTTGAATTTGGACCTTATAGGCCAACCAGGGGCCGGCGGGGGTCCTCAAATTAGGACACCTCGGCTATGTTAAAATTTTTAAAACGATCTTATTTCTTCATTTGAGTTCCGATTTAAAAAAAAATTTCGTATATAGAATCTTTCTCATCGAGCACTATAAAAAATGTCGTCTATGTAAATTTACACATATTATCGTTTACAACATGTCTTTCTGTGTGTCGTTAGAACTATTAAAAACTTACAACTGCTCATTAGCTGTTGTTTATTGAGTTTTTAATTGTAAAAAAAATTTAAATTAAAATGATAAAAATTTGTAATTACATATAATATTTTTGCGAAACATTTATTATTGTAAATATTTCTAAGAACAATAACTAATAAAAAGCAGATGGAAAAGCTGGTGGATCTGATGACACAAAATCAAGATATTGCACGAGGAAAGTTACCATTCGGATATAACAAAATACAGCTTAAAGACAAATAGGATCATTTTACAGAGCTATTAAATGCCATAGGACCACCGATTAGAAACATAACAGAATGACAAAGAGTACGTATTAGATACATTAAAATGAAATAGACTTAAATATTAATTATATTTTATTTAAGGTGGGGACTCAGTACAAAGTCAACTTAAAAGAAAAATTATCTGCAATTACAAAGCTACAGGTGGTGGTCCGTCCACAGATGTAAGTTTGAGTCCACTAGAACAAAGCACTGTTTTTACTTTTTTCTTTTTAATTTTAACTATTTTATATACATATATCTAAGTTGTTCTTTTATTTTCAAAAAAGCTTTTTTACATAAAAGCAATGTATCAATACCCATGGGTGAGTAAATTATCTCTTATAGTTTAAGAGATATTCGCATTTGAAAATTAAAATTTTTACCGTCCTCTTTTTCTTTTTAAGTTATCTAAAAAGTTTCTAAGAAGATGTATATAGAATTTATACTTTTTGGAAAGCTGACTTTACATAAAATACGATAAATGAAACAAGGCCTAAAAATTTTTGATACCGAGGGGACAAGGTAAAAAATTATATACAGTTTCGAAAAATAGACAAAATTACCTTTCCATTTATATATACCTAATGTTTTTAAGTGACAAATTAATTAGGGAAAACTCAACATCTTTTAGAGAATTTACCTAGCACTATTATTTTCATCCATAAGGTTAACTCTTAAATTTGTTACATATATTAAAAAATATTCAGGTATTATTTTTTAAAAAGTGACCTATTGAGGAAAAATTCATTACATAAGGAAACGTTAGAAATATTAGGTAGAATATCATAACCCTTTAAAAAATAATTTAATTACCTGTAATTAATATATAAGACAGGTTTATATCTGTTTGTAATTATTTGTAATTTTCTAACCATGGCGATCGTACTAAAAAATGATTTGTGCTCCATTTTATTTGAACACTCTTCAGCTCCTTTTCAAGAAATATATTGAACATAACCCTTTCATACCTATGCTT
>NC_060952.1:51978979-51980040 GCF_022045245.1 Lucilia cuprina | reverse complement strand
AAAAAGATTGCTAAGTCATGGTCAAAAATTAAAATTTAAACATAAATATTTTTGTTTATAAGAGAATAAAATTTTTATAATCAGCATTTTACTTTACTAAGCCATATACAATAAAAATAATTATATCATCAAAATAGCCCCAATTTATTAAAGTTACAGGGTCCACAAATATTTTACATTCAAATTTATGAATACACATGACTCTGTATATGAAACTAAATTTGTTGTTTAGGTAAATTTTTTGTCATAAGATACAAGAATATATATGTATAACTAGCTTATAACCCGCTTCCTTGTTAGCGAGCGGTTTTATAGGTTTTTTTTAAAAATTTTAAATTTTTAAAATTGTGGTAACCTCTCTATTTCTTAATATTGTACTATCGATATTTTAGAAAGTTCAAAAAGTACCTTTTGAATAACGATGAAGTAGAAAAAAGTCCTCTTCTATAGGGTCTAACTTAATGCGGGACATACATACTTAATTTCATGTTTCTGAGTCTAATATTATAGAAATTTCAAAAAGTACATTTTGAAGAACGAAAAAGTTTCCTTTTATGGGTTCTCACTTAATACAGGTCATACATACTTAATTACATGTTTCTAGGTTCAAAACTCCTCATTTATAGGTGATCACTTACTACGGTCTCTATATGCTTAAATTCACGTTTTAAAAAGTTCTTTTGAAGAACGAAAAAGTATTAAAAAGTTCTCTATTACAAGTTCTCAATTAATCCTGGTAATGTTTAATTTTACGATTCTAGGTTTAATATTATACCAAAATTCAAAAAGTAAAATTTTGATGACGAAAAGTACAAAAAACACCCCTTTTATGGTGATGTACCTTTTGAAGCACAATAGAGTACCAAAAAGTCCCCTTTTTAGGTTCTCATTTAATCTGAACTGTAGATACTTAATTTTATATTTCTAGGTTCAATATTATAAAAATTCAAAAAGTACATTTTAAAGGACGAAAAAGTCCCATATTATGGGTTGTTACTTAATCCGACCATACATGTTTAATTTTATGTTTCTACGTTCAGTATTATAAAAATTTCAAAAAG
>NC_060952.1:51976266-51978879 GCF_022045245.1 Lucilia cuprina | reverse complement strand
TACTGTTTTTGGTAGGTTGGAATGTTTAGATTGGTTTTGGAATTGTGTTGTCATTCATATTGTTATTGCTATTCTAGAGTAACTGTCTTTGTGATTATCCAATATGATAAATTACTGATATTGTCATAATTGTGTTTATGGTTTCTTTTATGTGGTTATTGATATTTGTGTTGAAATTTTGAATGATTTTGCTGAATACATTATTTTCAATTATCAATTACTTGTAATTTCATATGTGGGTGCATCATTGAATATCTGTTGACTAATAAAAATTTGCTGGGTATATGTAAATAAGGTATCATTTTTGTTTTTTTCGTAATTGCTTGGATGAGGATTATTTGTGTTGTTTGGATTAATATTTCGAACATTGTTGATGTTGTCTGCTTCATTTTTTTAATATCTTATTGTTATATTATTAGAAGTTGGAACTTTGTATTTTCTTTTACTTTCTTTAAATGATTATTTTATTTAACATGTAGGGTTTCTTAAATTGGTATTTTTCTTGTAGTTCAGTGTGTTCTTTATGTGAGACCTTTTTTTTTTTTTGATAAGATTTTGATTTATGTTGTATTAGTCCCTCATATTACTCACTAAATATTGTTATTTGTTTCTTTCTAAGGTATGTTATAATGCGTATTTTAGATCGTTGCTTTGGTATTATTGGTTGCCAAATTATTGTTGTTGGTTCATATAATTTTAATTGCAAGTAATATGCATAGGTTTTTTATCTAGTATTGACTGATTTGTGATATGATTTTTTTGAGATTGTTTGCCAATTTTGGGAAATTTCTGTTAGCTTTGAAATGGGGGAATGTTGTGTGGTTTAATGATGTTGTGATTGCTCAGTCAATATTGCTGATTTGGATGAACTTACTTGTGACTGTTTTGGTGGAAGATGATTTGCGACTGTTATTGTATGCATGGAGTTTTGTGTTTGTGAGGATTTTTTCTGCTATTATATATTTTTGCTCTTAAGGAACTGTCTTTCACTTTGTTCTTTTAAAGTTAGTCTTGAAATTTTTATTATTATAATATTATAATTCTTTTACATAAGTCGATATTTTTTGGGGTAGTTTAAAACTTTCTTACAATTGACTTATATTTCTTCACAGAAGGTTCAACTGATAGGTGTTTTATAGCTTCATGTTTCTGTCTGATTTGTATTACCTATGTCCTTTACAGTCTGGTTACAGTGTTATTTGCCATATAGTTCCTGTATGACATATTGATTGGTTCTGTGAGTTCATTTTTGGGATTGTTTATGATTTCTACATATACTTTTCTTTATTTTAACCTGTTTTGCTTCTTTGAATTACATTTGTTTGATTGCAAATTATGTAGGAATTTATTTATGATTAATGCGGTACATTTTAATTGTCCTATCGTTATTTTATATAGTATATTATCTTTAAAAAAAAATTAGGTGTAATTTTATTTATATATAATTATGTATTTTGTATTGGAGGAATTATTGTGAAGTAGAAATTTGTAACCGCTTATGGCCTATAGGCTAGGTTATTGAATATTGTTAAATAAAATAAAATAAATAATGAATGGAGAGCAAAAATTTAAGAGTGTGGGCATGATTTTTGAAGATATGGGTTAGTCCTGATGTTGAAACACAAACAGAGTTAGATTGTTTCTCTTCTTGGGACGTTTTTCGCCAACAAAATGAATTATATGATTAAGAACAACGAACAGAACAACTTTATTGCGATTTTCAGTATGATAATGATACAAAACCTTTGGAAAAGTTAATCTAAGAGTAGTTATCGAGTAATGCGACCCAAATTATCTGATTGTCCATCAAAATCTCCCGACTCAAGTCCCTTAGAGATGCTGCTCGGCATTTTGAAACGCTGGGTCGAAACTCGCAGTTTTAGAAAACATTGCAGCTTGCGAATGGCTTAAAATCCGCTTGGGATTAATTACGAACTACACTAGTAAATAATATATTCCATAAAGGTGTTCGTAATTCAAAAGGACCAACGATTTTCATAAGAACATCAAAAAGTTACTTATGTTTCGAACAGCTATTTATGGAGTTCAGTTATTATTTTCTTGTAACTCACAGCGAAATGGAATTAAGCTTTTGCTGTTGTTATTAAAATGTAGATACATAATGTTATTATTAGCAATTATATAATTTTGAATAAATCAATTAAAATAGGAAATATAACACTTTGTATATAATGCCAAAGCTTAGGTTTCGAACAATACTGTATATTAAATTTGTTTGTTGTAATATATATTTGTTTTATGTGGAGAAATTTTGGGCATGTGGGATTTTCGTTATTTACGATATATATTCAAAAGGCCATATTGTTATTGTTTTTGTTATTGTAGAATTGACTTCACCTTATTATTCCATCATACTACATCCAAATATACGAACAGAATTCACAAAAAGATAACAAAATACATAACTCAATGAAGCCAACAGACATTGAAACATACAAAAAAATACACAGCGTATTAAAACCAAATACATCTACACTCATGTACATTTTTTTCAATTCACAGTTTTGCTGTTACTTATTTATCAAAGTAAGATAAATAAGTAAGTAATTTTCAGAGGTTGCCTCTGATTTTTGCTCATATCTCTGTTCTATG
>NC_060952.1:51974382-51976166 GCF_022045245.1 Lucilia cuprina | reverse complement strand
TTTGCAAAATTTTATGAAAAAGTTTTTATACTCAAAAATTTTAAAATATTCGTTGAGCAGCAAAACCAAAATATGTCATCGATAGGGGATCAATAGACAAATCGAACCATATATAGATTATTTTCCTGAGTACTTGCTATTAGCCGGTATACCGTAACAAACTTTGACAAATTTGCAAAATTGAATGAAAAAGTTTTTATACTAAAAAATTTTTAAATATTCGTTGAGCAGCAAAACCAAAATATGTCATCGATAGGGGATCAATAGACAAACCGAACCATATATAGATTTTTTTCTTGAGTACTTGCTATTAGTCGGTATACCGTAACAAACTTTGACAAATTTGCAAAATTTAATGAAAAAGTTTTTATACTCAAAAATTTTTAAATATTCGTTGAGCAGCAAAACCAAAATATGTCATCGATAGGGGATCAATAGACAAACCGAACCGTATAAAAATTTTTTCCTGAGTACTTGCCATAAGACGGTATAACGTAACAAACTTTGGAAAATTGGCAAATTGACAAATTTAATGAAAAAGTTTTTATACTAAAAAATTTTTAAATATTCGTTGAGCAGCAAAACCAAAATATGGCATCGATAGGGGATCAATAGACAAATCGAACCGCATATAGATTTTTTTCCTGAGTACTTGCCATAAGACGGTATAACGTAACAAACTTTGACAAAATTGCAAAATTTAAGGAAAAAGTTTTTATACTCAAAAATTTTTAAATATTCGTTGAGCAGCAAAACCAAAATATGTCATCGATAGAGAATCAATAGACAAATCGAACCATATATAAATTTTTTTCCTGAGTACTTGCCATAAGACGGTATAACGTAACAAACTTTGGAAAATTGGCAAATTGACAAATTTAATGAAAAAGTTTTTATACTAAAAAATTTTTAAATATTCGTTGAGCAGCAAAACCAAAATATGGCATCGATAGAGGCTCAATAGGCAAATCGAACCATGTATAGATTTTTTTCCTGAGTACTTGCCATAAGACGGTATAACGTAACAAACTTTGACAAAATTGCAAAAATTAAGGAAAAAGTTTTTATACTCAAAAATTTTAAAATATACGTTTAGCAGCAAAACCAAAATATGTCATCGATAGGGGATCAATAGACAAATCGAACCGTACATAGATTTTTTTCCTGAGTACTTGCATTAAGACGGTATAACGTAACAAACTTTGGAAAATTGGCAAATTGCCAAATTTAATGAAAAAGTTTTTATACTAAAAAATTTTTAAATATTCGTTGAGCAGCAAAACCAAAATATGTCATCTATAGAGGATCAATAGACAAATCGAACCATGTATAGATTTTTTTCCTGAGTACTTGCCATAAGACGGTATAACGTAACAAACTTTGGCAAATTGACAAATTTAATGAAAAAGTTTTTATACTAAAAAATTTTAAAATATTCGTTGAGCAGCAAAACCAAAATATGTTATCGACAGGGAATCAATAGGCAAATCGAACCATGTATAGATTTTTTTCCTGAGTACTTGCCATAAGACGGTATAACGTAACAAACTTTGACAAAATTGCAAAATTTAAGGAAAAAGTTTTTATACTCAAAAATTTTAAAATATACGTTGAGCAGCAAAACCAAAATATGCCATCGATAGGGGATCAATAGAAAAATCGAACCGTATATAGATTTTTTTTCCTGAGTACTTGCATTAAGACGGTATAACGTAACAAACTTTGGAAAATTGGCAAATTGCCAAATTTAATGAAAAAGTTTTTATACTAAAAAATTTTTAAAT
>NC_060952.1:51973161-51974282 GCF_022045245.1 Lucilia cuprina | reverse complement strand
TATATTGTTTTTGTCATTCCGTTTGTAACACATTGAAATATTCGTCTAAGACCCATAAAAGTATATATATTCTGGGTCCTTATTAGATTCTAAGACGATCTAGCCATGGCCGTCCGTCTGTCTGTCTGTCTGTTGAAAACACGATAGAGTCCAAACGGAAGTAGCTAACGAGCTGAAATTTTGCACAGATACTTATAGTTGACCCAGTTTGTTTGGTATTGAAAATGGGCAATATCGGTCCACGATTTCCTAGCCCCCATATAAGGCCCCCTTTAGAAAATGACATTATCGCTAATAACTGACTAACAAAAGCATCAATAGCGCTGTAATTCGGCACAAACATGTTTTATGGGGACATAAATCTTTTTATAGAATTTCATAAGGATCGGCCCATAATTGACCCTACCCCCCATACAAAGTACCCTTCAGAAAATGACTTTATCGTTCACAACTGACTAACAGAAGCATCAATAGTGGTGCAATTCGGCACAAACATGTTTTATGGTGACATAAATCTCCTCGTAGAATTTTATAAGGATCGGTCCATAATTGACCCTACCCCCCACATAAAGTCCCCTTCAGAAAATGACTTTATCGCCAATAACTGGCTAAGAGAAGCATCAATAGCAGTGAAATGCGACACAAACATGTTTTATAGGGACATAAATCTTTTCATAGAATTTCATAAGGATCGGTCCATAATTGACCCTACCCCCCATACAAAGTACCCTTCAGAAAATGACTTTATCGTTCACAACTGACTAACAGAAGCATCAATAGTGGTGTAATTCGGCACAAACATGTTTTATGGTGACATAAATCTCTTCGTAGAATTTTATAAGGATCAGTCCATAATTGACCCTACCCCCCATATAAAGTCCCCTTCAGAAAATGACTTTATCGCTCACAACTGACTAACAGAAGCATCAATAGCGGTGTAATTCGGCACAAACATGTTTTATTGGGACATAAATCTTTTCGAAGAATTTTATAAGGATCGGTTCATAATTGACTCTACCCCCCATATAAAGTCCCCTTCAGAAAATGACTTTGTCGCTCATAACTGGCTAAAAGAAGCATCAATAGCGGTGAAATTCGGCACAAACATGTTTTATGGTCTC
>NC_060952.1:51908897-51973061 GCF_022045245.1 Lucilia cuprina | reverse complement strand
ATATGGCTTAGTAAAGTAAAATGCTGATTATAAAAATTTTATTCTCTTATAAACAAAAATATTTATGTTTAAATTTTAATTTTTGACCATGACTTAGCAATCTTTTTTTGCAAGAAAAAAGTACCCTACGTACGAAAGCAAAAGCAATTTCTTTAATGCTAATCGATTATATTCACTTAAATAAATAAAATATAAAAAGTTGTGTTCAATTATCTTCCCCGGTCCTGAGTAATAGCTTCTTGAAGTCAAAATTTTGCAATATTAAATTCTGTATAATGTACATTATACTTTATGAAGGCGTTTTTCTTTATGTTTTTTGTATATGATATTTTTGTTAATAGAAAAGCAATAACAAAACTTAAAAAAAATGCAAAAATTTAATGGTTTATGATTAAAAATTATTTAATTTATATATACAGACGTTTTATAAAATTGGTTTAAATAATTATCTGAATTATACACTAGAAATGTATGAAAAAGTTGCAAAATAAATTGTATGATATACACGGGTATGTGGGTATTGATGTACGTTTTTTTTCTCTGTTAAGCAACTGTGCAATTATCAATCCCCGGTCCTGAGTAATAGCTTCTTGAAGTCAAAATTTTGCAATATTAAATTCTGTATAATGTACATTATACTTTATGAAGGCGTTTTTCTTTATGTTTTTTGTATATGATATTTTTGTTAATAGAAAAGCAATAACAAAACTTAAAAAAATGCAAAAATTTAATGGTTTATGATTAAAAATTATTTAATTTATATATACAGACGTTTTATAAAATTGGTTTAAATAATTATCTGAATTATAGACTAGAAATGTATGAAAAAAGTAGATTGTATGATATACCCGGGTATGTGGGTATTGATGTACGTATTTTTTCTCTGTTAAGCAACTGTGCGAACACATATAAACGTGTGTGACGAACTATAATGTACTTAAGAGAGTTTCGTTAAGATTCGTCAAATTTTATTTGTTTAAGCAAAGAGCGATACTGACAGAATATTCAGTACGTAATCAATTGTTTGTTTGAATGCACGTAAGTACATTATAGCCACATAAAAGTTTCCTCGGATTTTCTTAAGCACTTGAAAGACTTTTCGTTCGATTTTGTCATTAAATTAAGCTTATAATTTGGCCAAAATATGCAATAAAGTTTGAAAGGGTTTTTAAAGCATTCAATGATGTATTTATCTTAAATATTGTCATATCCCAAACTATTTAAAATTATAAGGTTTTTCACTAATAAAAACAAAGTATGCAAAGTTTTACAAATTTTGCGCACATCTAGACTTGGCTTCAATGCGAATTCATACAAGGTGGTGGCAGTTCTGCAATAATAAAATTTTACATGTATTTTTTTGCATTTGGTTTATGTAAATGTCAAAAACCATAAGAATGGCGAATTAATTTCATGAATTTAAAAAAAAAAAAAAATGTATTTTATATAAAAGTAAAGATATAAAAATTTCTGATAAAGATATATTCTGAAATGAATAATGTTTGTTTCAAACGAAAAATTCTATTCCGGCATATTATTTTTTTAAATAAGCATAAAAGGGTACATATTCATGAAAAAAATATATTAAGAATGAATGAATCTTAGTTGCGAATGTATAACTCTACTCCGGCAGAGAAATTCTCAAAATATAAACGAACTTTTTCTCCGCTTAACTGAAATTTTTAAATATAAGAATGTAAACAATAACAAACTTAGACAGCTACGTAAACCAGGCGAATTAAGAAAAAAAAAAATTCAGCTAATTGAATAACGCCACCTTGTTTTAATTCAACTTGACTTGGCTTAAAAAACTTTCAAATTGTAGATTTTGTTTAAGAAAAATAACTAAAAGGGCCTTTTTTGTAAGCGGCCCAGCTCACGAACGGACATTAATAGACTAGAAATATTTTGGGAACCATAATAAAATATTAACAAAGATTATTTGAAGCTGGGTCAAAATTTAACATGAAAAATCGTATTTTGGGTAACAGAATATTAAATAACGGCAAATATTTTGAGGGGGGTAACTCAAGTACCATTTTTTGTGAGTCGGTCTAATGTACATACATATATTTGATAGGCTAAATACAAACATACGTTGTATATTCCCCAGCTAGCATTTTTAGACATTTTTAATACGTACAAGAAGAAAACAAACAGGGGGATTTTTTGGCAAACTTTTTTCAGAGTTGCACGGAAATGTACTTTTTTGTGTATACACGTGGATAAGTACATAAAAAATATAAACAAAGAAGAAAATACATAAAAAACGTAAACAAAAACATAACAAACCATAACAAACTCATTGATATATTTGTGAAATATTTAAATATCCAAATAAAAATTAAAATCCTCTTTGAGCACTAAATCTGAAATGTGTTATTAATAGCAAATCGTAAAACGAATCAATCTAAGTATTAAGTGTTCTTCAAAGTACTTTCTATGAAATGCTGTGATGTAACAAACTTTGAAGATTTTACAAATTTAACAAAGGTGTTTATGCTTAAAAAATTAAAAATGTTCGTTGAGCAGGAAAACTATAATATGTGATCGATAGGGTATTAATAGACAAATCGAACTGTATAAAGATTTTTTTCCTGAGTACTTGCTATTAGCCGGTATACCGTAACAAACTTTGACAAATTTTCAAAATTTAATGAAAAAGTTTTTATACTAAAAAATTTTTAAATATTCGTTGAGCAGCAAAACCAAAATATGTCATCGATAGGAGATCAATAGACAAATCGAACCGTATATAGATTTTTTTCCTGAGTACTTTGACATATTTTCATAATTTAATGAAAAAGTTTTTATACTCAAAAATTTTAAAATGTTCGTTGAGCAGCAAAACCAAAATATGTCATCGATAGGGGATCAATAGACAAATCAAACCATATATAGATTTTTTTCCTGAGTACTTGCTATTAGCCGGTATACCGTAACAAACTTTGGAAAATTGGCTAATTGACAAATTTAATGAAAAAGTTTTTATACTAAAAAATTTTTAAATATTCGTTGAGCAGCAAAACCAAAATATGTCATCGATAGGAGATCAATAGACAAATCAAACCGTATAAAGATTTTTTCCTGAGTACTTGCTATTAGCCAGTATAACGTAACAAACTTTGACAAATTTGCAAAATTTAATTAAAAAGTTTTTATACTCAAAAATTTTAAAATATTCGTTGAGCAGCAAAACCAAAATATGTCATCGATAGAGGATCAATAGGCAAATCGAACCATGTATAGATTTTTTCCTGAGTACTTGCCATAAGACGGTATAACGTAACAAACTTTGACAAAATTGTAAAATTTATGGAAAAAGTTTTTTACTCAAAAATTTTAAAATATTCGTTGAGCAGCAAAACCAAAATATGTCATCGATAGAGGATCAATAGGCAAATCGAACCATGTATAGATTTTTTTTCCTGAGTACTTGCCATAAGACGGTATAACGTAACAAACTTTGGCAAATTGGCAAATTTAATGAAAAAGTTTTTATACTAAAAAATTTTTAAATATTCGTTGAGCAGCAAAACCAAAAAATGGCATCGATAGGGGATCAATAGACAAATCGAAACGTATATAGATTTTGTCCTTGAGTACTTGCCATAAGACGTTATAACGTAACAAACTTTGACAAAATTGCAAAATTTAATGAAAAAGTTTTTATACAAAAAAATTTAAAATATTCGTTGAGCAGCAAAACCAAAATATGTTATCGATAGGGGATCAATAGACAAATCGAACCGTATATAGATTTTATCCTTGAGTATTTTCCATAAGACGGTATAACGTAACAAACTTTGAGAAAATTGCAAAATTTAATGAAAAAGTTTTTATACTCAAAAAATTTAAAATATTCGTTGAGCAGCAAAACCAAAATATGTCATCGATAGAGGATCAACAGACAAATCGAACCGTATATAGATTTTTTTTCCTGAGTACTTGCCATTAGACGGTATAACGTAACAAACTTTGGAAAATTTGCAAATTGACAAATTTAATGAAAAAGTTTTTATACTCAAAAAATTTAAAATATTCGTTGAGCAGCAAAACCAAAATATGGCATCGATAGAGGATCAATAGACAAATCGAACCATATATAGATTTTTTTCCTGAGTGCTTGCCATAAGACGGTATAACGTAACAAACTTTGGCAAATTGGCAAATTTAATGAAAAAGATTTTATACTCAAAAATTTTAAAATATACGTTGAGCAGCAAAACCAAAATATGTCATCGACAGGGAATCAATAGACAAATTGATTCGTATATAGATTTTATCCCTGAGTACTTTCCATAAGACGGTATAACGTAACAAACTTTAGAAAATTGGCAAATTGCAAAATTTAATCAAAAAGTTTTTAGACTAAAAAATTTTAAAATATTCGTAGAGCAGCAAAACTACAACATGTGATCGATAGGGAATCAATAGACAAATCGAACCATGTATATATTTTATCCCTGAGTACTTTCCATTAGCCGGTGTTCCGTAACAAACTTTGAAAAATTTGCAAACTAAATGAAAAAGTTTTTATACTAAGAAATTTTAAAATATTTGTTGAGCAGCAAAACCAAAATATGTGATCGATAGCGGATCAATAGACAAATCGAACCGTATATAAATTTTTTTCCTGAGTACTTGCCATAAGACGGTATAATGTAACAAACTTTTGAAAATTGGCAAATTGATTGAAAAAGTTTTTATACTAAATTTTTTTTAAATATTCGTTGAGCAGCAAAACTAAACTATGTCATCTTATGGCAAGTACTCAGGAACAAAATTTATATACGGTTCGATTTGTTTATTAATACCCTTTCGATTACATATTATAGTTTTGCTGCTCAACGAATATTTTAAAATTTTGTACTACAACAACTTTTTCATTAAATTTGTGAATTTTTCAATTTTTTTTTACATTATACCGTCTTATGGCAAGTACTCAGGAAAAAAATCTATATACAGTTCGATTTGTCTATTGATCCCTTATCGATGACATATTTTAGTTTTGTGGCTCAACAAATATTTTAAAATTTTTTTGTATAAAAAGTTTTTCATTAAGTTTGCAAATTTGTCAAAGTTTGTTACGGTACACCGGCTAATGGAAAGTACTCGGGGATAAAATCTATATACGGTTCGATTTGTCTATTGATTTTCTATCGATCACATATTGTACTTTTGCTGCTCAACGAATATTTAAAAATTTTTTAGTATAAAAACTTTTTCATTAAATTTGCGAATTTTTCAAATTTTTTTACGTTATACCGTCTTTTGGTAAGTACTCAGGAAAAAAATCTATATACAGTTCGATTTGTATATTGATCCCCTATTGATGACATATTTTAGTTTTGCTGCTCAACGAATATTTTAAAATTTTTTAGTATAAAAACTTTTTCATTAAATTTTGCAAATTTGTCAAAGTTTGTTACGTTATACCGTCTTATGGCAAGTACTCAGGAAAAAAATCTATATACGGTTCGATTTGTCTATTGATCCCCTATCGATGCCATATTTTGGTTTTGCTGCTCAACGAATATTTTAAAATTTTTGAGTATAAAAACTTTTTCATTAAATTTTGAAAATTTGTCAAAGTTTGTTACGTTATACCGTCTTATGGCAAGTACTCAGGAAAAAAATCTATATACGGTTCGATTTGTCTATTGATCCCCTATCGATGACATATTATGGTTTTGCTGCTCAACGAATATTTAAAAATTTTTGAGTATAAAAACTTTTTCATTAAATTTTGCAAATTTGTCAAAGTTTGTTACGGTATACCGGCTAATAGCAAGTACTCAGGAAAATAATCTATATATGGTTTGATTTGCCTATTGATCCCCTATCGATGGCATATTTTGGTTTTGCTGCTCAACGAATATTTTAAAATTTTGGAGTATAAAAACTTTTTCATTAAATTTTGCAAATTTGTCAAAGTTTGTTACGTTATACCGTCTTATGGCAAGTACTCAGGAAAAAAATCTATATACGGTTCGATTTGTCTATTGATCCCCTATCGATGACATATTTTGGTTTTGCTGCTCAACGAATATTTAAATTTTTGAGTATAAAAACTTTTTCATTAAATTTGCCAATTTGCCAAAGTTTGTTACGTTATACCGTCTTATGGCAAGTACTCAGGAAAAAAAAAATCTATATATGGTTCGATTTGTCTATTGATCCCCTATCGATGCCATATTTTAGTTTTGCTGCTCAACGAATATTTAAAAATTTTTTAGTATAAAAACTTTTTCATTAAATTTGTCAATTTGCTAATTTTCCAAAGTTTGTTACGTTATACCGCTTTATAGCAAGTACTCAGGAAAAAATCTATATAGGGTTCGATTTGTCTATTGATCCTCTAGCGATGCCATATTTTGGTTTTGCTGCTCAACGAATATTTTAAAATTTTTGAGTATAAAAACTTTTTCATTAAATTTTAAAAATTTGTCAAAGTTTGTTACGGTATACCGGCTAATAGCAAGTACTCAGGAAAGTAATCTATATAGGGTTCGATTTGTCTATTGATCTCCTATCGATGACATATTTTGGTTTTGCTGCTCAACGAATATTTTAAAATTTTTGAGTATAAAAACTTTTTCATTAAATTTTGCAAATTTGTCAAAGTTTGTTACGGTGTACCGGCTAATAGCAAGTACTCAGGAAAAAAAATCTTTATACGGTTCGATTTGTCTATTAATACCCTATCGATCACATATTATAGTTTTCCTGCTCAACGAACATTTTTAATTTTTTAAGCATAAACACCTTTGTTAAATTTGTAAAATCTTCAAAGTTTGTTACATCACAGCATTTCATAGAAAGTACTTTGTAGAACACTTAATACTTAGATTGATTCGTTTTTCGATTCACTATTAATAACACATTTCAGATTTAGTGCTCAAAGAGGATTTTAATTTTTATTTGGATATTTAAATATTTCACAAATATATCAATTAGTTTGTTATGGTTTGTTATCTTTTTGTTTACGTTTTTTATGTATTTTCTTCTTTGCTTATATTTTTTTATTTACTTATCCACGTGTATACACAAAAAAGTACCTTTTCATGCAACTCTGAAAAAAGTTTGATAAAGTTGAAAAAAGTTTCACATTCATTTATGACTCTTCTGCACGATATGCGCTCATTTTCAGATCATAATTGATACATTCGTCGGGAGAAAATGGTACCCTACCCGCGTCTCTTCTAAATGAGTCATTTGTGAGCCTTACTTCTGATCAATTATGACTCATTTTTAAAATCATTAATGAGCCAAATAACTGGTCGTTTTTGAGTCATTTTCGAATCAAATTATAGTAATTTTTGAATCTTTTCTGAGTAATTTTTATGTTTGTTACAGACAAATATATTACAACAGAAAACAGTTTTTGATCTTCCGACTGCGCGAAATTTAACTACAAACTAAAGTTTTAAACAATCATATTTCAAACAACTGGATGACCTATTTATGATTGGTATACATTTTGTTGTTGTTTTTTTTCAAATAAATCAGATTTTAAACATTAATTCGAAATATTTAGACTAAGTTTAGCGATTAGTCGCCCAACTATCTTCCGTAGAAGACCATTAACCATATAAAATTATTATAATTAAAGCATAATATAATTTCAATTTCCTTGACAGAAAATCGACTTTATAAATATCACACAAATTCAAATACTTATACATTTAATTTTATAAACGAAATGAGAATTATATCAACTCATTTTAGGCCACACAAAATGTTTTGCTAACTCTTCCAAAAGAGTGTTTTCTGAGCCCCATTGTTAATAAGTTCGACTCATTTGTGAATCGTTTTTGAGTAATTTTTAAGTGTAAGTTTAGCTATTTCATTAAAACAAAATTGCAATAAATTTTGTATATATATATATATATATATATATATATATATATATATATATATATATATATATATATATATATATATATATATATATATATATATATATATATATATATATATATATATATATATATATATATATATATATATATATATATATATATATATATATATATATATATATATATATATATATATATATATATATATATATATATATATATATATATATATATATATATATATATATATATATATATATATATATATATATATATATATATATATATATATATATATATATATATATATATATATATATATATATATATATATATATATATATATATATAACAGAAGACAACAAACAGGGGGATTTTTGGCTAACTTTTTTCAGAGTTGCACGGAAATGTACTTTTTAGTGTATACACGTGGATAAGTACATAAAAAAAATAAACAAAGAAGAAAAACTATAATATGTGATCGATAGGGTATTAATAGACAAATCGAACCGTATAAAGATTTTATTCCTGAGTACTTGCTATTAGCCGGTATAACGTAACAAACTTTGACAAATTTGCAAAATTTTATGAAAAAGTTTTTATACTCAAAAATTTTAAAATATTCGTTGAGCAGCAAAACCAAAATATGTCATCGATAGGGGATCAATAGACAAATCGAACCATATATAGATTATTTTCCTGAGTACTTGCTATTAGCCGGTATACCGTAACAAACTTTGACAAATTTGCAAAATTGAATGAAAAAGTTTTTATACTAAAAAATTTTTAAATATTCGTTGAGCAGCAAAACCAAAATATGTCATCGATAGGGGATCAATAGACAAACCGAACCATATATAGATTTTTTTCTTGAGTACTTGCTATTAGTCGGTATACCGTAACAAACTTTGACAAATTTGCAAAATTTAATGAAAAAGTTTTTATACTCAAAAATTTTTAAATATTCGTTGAGCAGCAAAACCAAAATATGTCATTAGAGGATCAATAGACAAATCGAACCATGTATAGATTTTTTTCCTGAGTACTTGCCATAAGACGGTATAACGTAACAAACTTTGGCAAATAGCAAATTTAATGAAAAAGTTTTTATACTCAAAAATTTTAAAATATTCGTTGAGCAGCTAAACCAAAATATGTCATCGATAGAGGATCAACAGACAAATCGAACCGTGTATAGATTTTTTTCCTGAGTACTTGCCATAAGACGGTATAACGTAACAAACTTTGACAAATTTGCAAAATTCAATGAAAAAGTTTTTATACTCAAAAATTTTTAAATATTCGTTGAGCACCAAAACCAAAATATGTCATCGATAGAGGATCAATAGGCAAATCGAACCGTATATAGATTTTTTTCCTGAGTACTTGCCATAAGACGGTTTAACGTAACAAACTTTGGAAAATTGGCAAATTGACAAATTTAATGAAAAAGTTTTTACTCTAAAAAATTTTTAAATATTCGTTGAGCAGCAAAACAAATATATGTCATCGATAGAGGATCAATAGGCAAATCGAACCATGTATAGATTTTATTCCTGAGTACTTGCCATAAGACGGTATAACGTAACAAACTTTGGCAAATTGGCAAATTTAAAGAAAAAGTTTTTATACTCAAAAATTTTAAAATATTCGTTGAGCAGCAAAAATACAATATGCGATCGATAGGGGATCAATAGAAAAATCGAACCGTATATAGATTTTTTTCCTGAGTACTTGCATTAAGACGGTATAACGTAACAAACTTTGGAAAATTGGCAAATTGCCAAATTTAATGAAAAAGCTTTTATACTAAAAAATTTTTAAATATTCGTTGAGCAGCAAAACCAAAATATGTCATCTATAGAGGATCAATAGACAAATCGAACCGTATATAGATTTTTTCCTGAGTACTTGTCATAAGACGGTATAACGTAACAAACTTTGACAAAATTGCAAAATTTAAGGAAAAAGTTTTTATACTCAAAAATTTTAAAATATACGTTGAGCAGCAAAACCAAAATATGTCATCGATAGGGGATCAATAGAAAAATCGAACCGTATATAGATTTTTTTCCTGAGTAATTGCATTAAGACGGTATAACGTAACAAACTTTGGAAAATTGGCAAATTGCCAAATTTAATGAAAAAGTTTTTATACTAAAAAATTTTAAAATATTCGTTGAGCAGCAAAACCAAAATATGTCATCTATAGAGGATCAATAGACAAATCGAACCATGTATAGATTTTTTTCCTGAGTACTTGCCATAAGACGGTATAACGTAACAAACTTTGGCAAATAGCAAATTTAATGAAAAATTATTTATACTCAAAAATTTTAAAATATTCGTTGAGCAGCTAACCCAAAATATGTCATCGATAGAGGATCAACAGACAAATCGAACCGTGTATAGATTTTTTTCCTGAGTACTTGCCATAAGACGGTATAACGTAACAAACTTTGACAAATTTGCAAAATTCAATGAAAAAGTTTTTATACTCAAAAATTTTTAAATATTTGTTGAGCACCAAAACCAAAATATGTCATCGATAGAGGATCAATAGGCAAATCGAACCGTATATAGATTTTTTTCCTGAGTACTTGCCATAAGACGGTTTAACGTAACAATCTTTGGAAAATTGGCAAATTGACAAATTTAATGAAAAAGTTTTTATTCTAAAAAATTTTTAAATATTCGTTGAGCAGCAAAACAAATATATGTCATCGATAGAGGATCAATAGGCAAATCGAGCCATGTATAGATTTTATTCCTGAGTACTTGCCATAAGACGGTATAACGTAACAAACTTTGGCAAATTGGCAAATTTAATGAAAAAGTTTTTATACTCAAAAATTTTAAAATATTCGTTGAGCAGCAAAAATACAATATGTGATCGATAGGGAATCAATAAGCAAATCGAACCGTATATAGATATTATCCCCGAGCACTTGCCATAAGACGGTATAACGTAACAAACTTTGGAAAATTGGCAAATTGCCAAATTTAATGGAAAAGTTTTTATACTAAAAAATTTTTAAATATTCGTTGAGCAGCAAAACCAAAATATGGCATCGATAGGGGAACAATAGACAAATCGAACCATATATAGATTTTTTTCCTGAGTACTTGCCATAAGACGGTATAACGTAACAAACTTTGACAAAATTGCAAAATTGCAAAATTTAGGGAAAAAGTTTTTATACTCAAAAATTTTAAAATACCAAAATATGTCATCGATAGGGGATCAATAGACAAATCGAACCGTATATAGATTTTTTTCCTGAGTACTTGGATTAAGACGGTATAACGTAACAAACTTTGGAAAATTGGCAAATTGCCAAATTTAATGAAAAAGTTTTTATACTAAAAAATTTTTAAATATTCGTTGAGCAGCAAAACCAAAATATGTCATCGATAGAGGATCAATAGGCAAATCGAACCGTATATAATTTTTTTCCTGAGTACTTGCCATAAGACGGTATAACGTAACAAACATTGGCAAATTTAATGAAAAAGTTTTTATACTCAAAAATTTTAAAATATTTGTTGAGCAGCAAAACCAAAATATGTCATCGACAGGGAATCAATAGACAAATTGTTTCGTATATAGATTTTATCCCTGAGTACTTTCCATAAGACGGTATAACGTAACAAACTTTAGAAAATTGGCTAATTGCAAAATTTAATGAAAAAGTTTTTAGACTAAAAAAGCAGCAAAACCAAAATATGTCATCGACAGGGAATCAATAGACAAATTGATTCGTATATAGATTTTATCCCTGAGTACTTTCCATAAAGACGGTATAACATAACAAACTTTAGAAAATTGGCAAATTGCAAAATTTAATGAAAAAGTTTTTAGACTAAAAAATTTTAAAATATTCGTTGAGCCAGCAAAACTAAAATATGTCATCAATAGGGGATCAATACACAAATCGAACCGTGTATAGATTTTAATCCCCGAGTACTTTCCATTAGCCGGTGTACCGTAACAAACTTAGAAAAAATCGCAAATTTGATGAAAAAGTTGTTATAGTACAAAATTTTAAAATATTCGTTGAGCAGCAAACTACAACATGTGATCGATAGGGAAATCAATAGACAAAGCGAACCATGTATAGATTTTATCCCTGAGTACTTTCCATTAGCCGGTGTACCGTAACAAACTTTAAAAAATTTGCAAACTAAGTGAAAAAGTTTTTTAAATACTCAAAAATTATAAAATATTCGTTGAGCAGCAAAAGTACAATATGTGATCGATAGGAAATCAATAGACAAATCGAACCGTATATAAAATTTTTATCCCCGAGTACTTTCCATTAGCCGGTGTACCGTAACAAACTTTGAAAAATTTGCAAACTTAATGAAAAACTTTTTATACTATAAAAATTTTAAAATATTTGTTGAGCCACAAAACTAAAACATGTCATCGATAAGGGTGGTGTTACGGTACACCCAGCTAATGGAAAGTACTCAGGGATAAAATCTATACGTGGTTCGATTTGTCTATTGATTCTCTATCGATCACATGTTGTAGTTTTGCTGCTCAACGAATATTTTAAAAATTTTGAGTATAAAAACTTTTTCATTAAATTTTGCAAATTTGTCAAAGTTTGTTACGTTAAACCGTCTTATGGTAAGTACTCTGGAAAAAAAATCTTTATACGGTTCGATTTGTCTATTAATACCCTATCGATCACAAATTTTTTTTTGCTGCTCAACGAATATTTTAAAATTTTTGAGTATAAAAACTTTTTCATTAAATATTTGCAAATTTGTCAAAGTTTGTTACGTTTAACCGCTAATAGCAAGTACTCAGGAAAAAAATCTTTATACGGTTTAGATTTGTCTATTAATACCCTATAGATCACATATTATAGTTTTCCTGCTCAACGAACATTTTTAATTTTTTAAGCATAAACACCTTTGTTAAATTTGTAATATCTTCAAAGTTTGTTACATCACAGCATCTCATAGAAAGTACTTTGAAGAACACTTAATACTTAGATCTATTCGTTTTTCCTATTCGCTATTAATAACACATTTCACATTTAGTGCTCAAAGAGGATTTTAATTTTTTATTTCGATATTTAAATATTTCACAAATATATCAATGAGTTTGTTATGGTTTGTTATCTTTTTGTTTACGTTTTTTATGTATTATTTCTTCTTTGTTTATTTTTTTTTATTTACTTATCCACGTGTATACACAAAAAGTACCTTCCATGCAACTCTGAAAAAAAGTTTGATAAAGTTGAAAAAAGTTTGTTTAAAAAGTTTGTTTTCTTCATAGAGATGAAAGTCGATACGTTCAAATTTTAAAAGTCGAAGAGTCAACTTTTTATGTCTATACTGCAAAAACGTCGAAATTCAATGTATTCTTTCAATTATGGAAGTTGCAGCGTCGTGTTTTTAGTATTATTGGGGAAAACAGTGTTGCATCACTAAAAATATTAGATTTTTGAGAAGACTTTAAAGAAATCTAGTTACGAAGTAGATTTTGTTTGTATGGGAAATCTACTAGTATATTTTTTATATTTTACTAGTATATTTTTAAAAAATCTACTCAACATCTGTTAAAATAGAAATGAACTCTGATTTTCCAAATAATACTGAAAAATATATAAATAAATAAAAATAAATATATATAATAAAAAGACAAAATTTTTATGAAAATTCGAATATAAACAAGTTAGAGTGCTATATTCGCTGTGCCGAATCTTATATACCCTTCACCATAGTATATTTTAAACATATTAGTTTTTAAAAATTTTTTCCCCGACTACATTAATATTACACCAAAAGCAAAACAAAATGAACAACAACAACGCTAAACGAAATAAAAAACAAATACACAAGGCATCTAAACCAACAGACATCTAAACATACATAACGAAAAACACAGAAAAACAGAAACAAAACAAACAACGCAATAAAACCAACATACATCTAAATAATACGAACAGAATTCACAAAAGCAAAATACACAACTCAATGACGCCAACAGCATTCAAACATACACGCACGTGTACATCTTTTTCTAATATACATGTTATTGTTGCTTATTTAACAAAGCCTGAAAAAATATAATATTTTGATCAAATTTTCAGAAGTTGTCTGCTGATTTTAAATAGCGATCTTCTCGAAAGTATGTCTAACAGAATTATTGAAGTTTCGGATCTCGCCGATATCTGGGGTCCTCTAAAAACTGATTTCAACAGACAGACGGTCATGGCTTAATCGACTCCGCTATCTATAAGGATCCAGAATATATATACTTTATAATAAATTACAAACGGAATGACAAACTTATATATAAACCTTCCTACGAAGGTGAAGGGTATAAAAACGAGTAAGTTCAGTAGAAAAACCTCTAAGAGGTTCAGGCAAATCTAAAAGTTTTCTGGCTAGTGAAAACATAGCATTTTGATTTAGAGTCTAATCTAGATTTTTCCATAAAAAATTAGTTCGAAATTTTAGTAATGCAGCTCTGGTTTTTTCTTAATTCTTAAACAAAGAGAAAACAAACTTATTGATTTATTTGTAAAATATTGAATATATGATATAAAATGAAATATATTGACTGTGCACCAAAATAAACTATACAATCGATAGGGAATCGGAAAATTAATGGATTACAGTATGAGATATTTAACATAAAGTTGTTGTTGTAAAAAAATTTAAATATGCTTTGTACAATAAAACAGAAATATGTAATCGATAGCAAATCAAAACATGAATCGACCTCCGTTTAAATTTTTTTTCGTACTTGATGTCGGCTGTTGTGATGCAACAAACTTTGAGAAACCGATTAAAAAGTTTTTATACTTAAAAAATAACAAATATTGTGTGTGCACCAAAACAGCCAATAGTCATCGATAGAGAATCGATTAAGAAATCGGTAACTAAATTGATTTTTTTCCGAAGTATTTTCTATTGAACGCTATGACGCAACAAACTTTAACACCTTCACAAATCTAATGGAAAATTAAGGAAATAAGTTTTCATACAAAAAAATTTTAAATATTCCGTGTGCACCAAAACAGTTAATAGTGGTCGATAGAGAATCGATCCCTATACCGATTTTTCCGGAGTACTTTCTAACTGGACGCTATGACGCAACAAACTTTGACAACTTAACAAAATCTGGCAAAAATGAAGAAAAAGTTTTTATACAAAATAAATTTCAAATATTCTGTGTGCACCAAAACAGTTATAATAGTGATCGATAGAGAATCTATTAAAGAATCGATCCCTATATCGATTTTTTCTGGAGTACTTTCTACTGGACGCTATGACGCAACAAACTTTGACAATTTCACAAATCTAATGGAAAAATAAGAAAAAAGTTTTTAACAAAAAATTTTTAAAATATTCCGTGTGCACCAAAACAGTTAATAGAGATCGTTAGAGAATCGACTAAAGAATCGATCCCTATATCGATTTTTCAGAAGTACTTTCTACTGGACGCTATGACGCAACAATTTCACAAGTCTAATGGAAAAATAAGCAAGAGTACTTTCTAGTGGGACGCTATGCAACAAACTTTGACAATTTCACAAAACTAATGGAAAAATACGAAAAAGTTTTTATCCAAAAAATGTTTAAAAAATTCCGTGTGCACCAAAACAGTTAATAGATCGATATAGGGATCGATTAAAGAATCGATCCCAATATCGATTTCTTTCGGAGTACTTTCTATTGGACGCTGCGACGCAACAAACTTTGACAACTTCACAAATCTAATGGAAATAAGGAAAACGTTTTTATAACAAAAAAATTAAATATTTCATGTGCACCAAAACAATTAATAGTGATCGATAAGAATCGATTAAGTAATCGATCCCTGTATAATTTTTTCCCAGGGTGCTAACATATTTACAAGTCTGTCGAAAAAAGATGAAAAGAAAAAAATTAGAAAGCACCCCGGGAAAAATTGTGTATATCGATTCCCTATCGATCACTATTTACTATTTTGGTGCATACGGAATATTAAAATTTTTTTCGTCAAAACATCTATTAGATAGCACTCCGGGAAAAAATTTATATATAGTGATTGATTCCTTACTCGATTCCTATCGACCACTATTAGCTTTTATAGTGCACACTGAATATTTTTTATGTGTAAAAACTATTTCATCTTTTCCTTTAATTTCTTAAAGTTTGTTGGATCATAACCAGGATGAGAAAACAATACGAAGATCGATGGGTGTTATTGATTTTACATCAAGGAATATTATAGGAATATATTTTTAAGCAAAACACGTCTTGTAAAATTTTTTAAAGTTTGCTGTGTCATGATATCTGATAAAAAGTACTTAGACGAGAAATAAATTCGATTCCCTTTTGTTTAATATATTCAATTTTGGTGCACTATTAATTTTTTTCAGTTTATGTCAATATTTCCAAAATTAATAAATAAATCATTGGTTTTTTTGTTTTGGTTTGTTTTCTTTTATTTACATTTTTTTATGTTTATTAATAATGCATGCAGAAAAAGTACATTTTTTGCAACCCTGAAAAAAGTTTATCAAAACTGAAAAAAGTTTGTTAAAATGTTTGTTTTCTTAATAGACAATTAAAATATAAATTATAGCACTTTGTATACAATGCCAAAAAAAGTTGCTTAGGTTTCGAACAATACTGTAAAAGTAAAATTATTTTTGATGAATACATTCTGCTTTTGGATATAATTGATGAAAATCCATATGTACATACAAGAAACAAACAAATAGACAACGACAAGACCTAACTTTTCAAATCGATCTCTTCCAAAGAAATAGAATAGTTTTATTTTTTAACATGCGAGTACAATTTTAGTTCGAGTTTTTTGTATTCTCTTCGTAAGCGATATTTACATGATTCTGTCTTTTAAGTTGAATTCGAGTGGAAAAGAGTTAAATTGGAGCTAAAAATCAGCAAATGTATGTTTGCAAACCTTTTTCTTGCATATGAGGGCAATAAAAACAAGTAAAAGTGCTATATTAGGCTGTGCCGCATCTTATATACCCTTCACCATAGTGTATTTTAAACATATTATTATTACACCAAAAGCAAAACAAAATGAACAACAACGAAATAAAAAACGAAAAACACAAGATAATTAAACCAACAGGTATCTAAACATACATAACGAAAAACACAGAAAAACAAAAACAAAATAAACAACGCAATAAAACCAACCTACATCCAAATATACGAACAGAATTCACAAAAAAAAAAAAAAAAAAAAAAAACACAACTCAATGACGCCAACAGCATCCAAACATACAAAACAAAATACACAGCTGAATAAAACCAAATACATCTACACACCAGAGATTGCCCATCTAGCATTTGGAAGATTGTTGGATGATTAATCAGTAAACTGAGCCATTTTTGACTCCTTTTGATGAGCAAAAAGTGATTAATAAGTTGAATGCTTAAAAATGACTCGGAAATGATCCCCATATATGATTGAAAACTGAATATTTGAAAAACAATAACAAAATGTATACCAATAACAAATTGCTCATCATGGTGTTTAAGATATAATGCTTTTAAAAAATTATTTTTTGGTCATATTTCAGTTGGAAGATCTAAAATTGTTCCTTTTGAAATTGTTTTTGTTTGTAATGAAATAGGAATACTTACACCTTAAAATGATTCAAAAACGATTAAAAAATGAGTCGAAACTGATTATAAATGGGGCTCAGAAAAGACACTTTTGGAAGAGTTAGCAAACCATTTTGTGTGGCCTAAAATGAGTTGATATAATTCTGATTTCGTTTATAAAATTAAATGTATAAGTATTTGAATTTGTGTGATATTTATAAAGTCGATTTTCTATCAAGGAAATTGAAATTATATTATGTTTTAATTATAATTTTATATGTTTAATGATCTTCTACGGATGATAGTTGGGCGACTTACCACTAAGTCTAAATAATTTCAATTAATGTTTAAAATCTGATTTATTTGAAAAAAAAAAAACAATAAAATGTATACCAATCATAAATAGGTCATCCAGGTGTTTGGAATATGATTGTTTATAAATTTAGTTTGTAGTTAAATTTCGCGCAGTCGGAAGATCAAAAACTGTTTTCTGTTGTATTGTATTTGTCTGTTACAAACATAAAAATTACTCAGAAAAGACTATAATATGATTCGAAAATAACTCAAGAACGACCAGTTATTTTGCTCATTAATGACTCGAAAAAGATTAAAAAATTAGTCATAATTGATCACAATTGATTAGAAGAGTCGCGGGTAGGTAACCATTTTCTACCGACGAATGTATCATTTATGATCACAAAATAAGCGCATATTTGATCATTTTAATCGTGCAAAAGAG
This sequence comes from Lucilia cuprina, assembly GCF_022045245.1. Taxonomy (NCBI): domain Eukaryota; kingdom Metazoa; phylum Arthropoda; class Insecta; order Diptera; family Calliphoridae; genus Lucilia; species Lucilia cuprina. The sequence continues at coordinate 51,954,863 of NC_060952.1, read as the reverse complement.
TCATAAATGACTCAAATGTGAGCAAAAATTTCAAAATATGCTAGTTGGGTGACAATGAGTATGTATGAAACAAGTAATGCAACTATCTACTCATAATTTTTGAATACAATGTACGTCAACACAAGCTTCATTTTGAGTATCTTCACCTAGCTAGCATTTTTGAAATTTTTGATCACATTCGTCGGGAAAAAGTGGTACCCTACCCACGACTCTTCTAAATGAGTCATTTATGAGCCTTACTTCTTATTAATTATGACTCATTTTTTAATCTTTTTTAAGTCATTAATGAGCAAAATAACTGGTCGTTTTTGAGTTATTTCCGAATCATATTATAGCCATTTTTGAGCATTTTCTGAGTAATTTTTATGTTTGTTACAGACAAATACAATACAACAGAGAACTGTTTTTTATCATATTTCAAACACCTAAGTAAGTGACCTATTTATGATTGGTATACATTTTGTTATTATTTTATCAAATAAATTAGATTTTAAACATTAATTCGAATTATTAAGACTTAGTTTAGTGATTAGTCGCCTAACTGTCTTCCGTAGAAGATCTTTAAACATTAAAGCATAATAATATAATTTCAATTTCCTTGACAGAAAATCGACTTTATAAATATCACACAAATTCAAATATTTATACATTTAATTTTAAAAACGAAATGACAATTATATCAATTCATTTTAGGCCACACAAAATGCTTTGCTAATCTTCCAAAAGTGTCTTTTCTGAACCTCATTTCTAATCAATTTTGACTAATTTTTGAATCGTTTTTGAGTCATTTTTAAGTGTAAGTTTAGTTATTTCATTACAAACAAAAACAATTACATAAGGAACAATTTTAGATCTTCCAACTGCTTGAAATATGACCACAAAATAAGTTTTTAAAACCATCATATTTTAAACAACAGGATGATCAATTTATGATTGCCATTTTAATGTTTCTCAAATATTCAGTTTCCAGCGGTAAACGAAACAAAGTACTTATATAATATGCGATGGCGTGAGTGTGATACTCTAAGCGAGCAATCTAAGTACTTAGAGTGCAATCTATGCGTAATCCAACATATCATCAACTTAAATTATAACTTAGGTTACGATTTAAGCAGGGAGTCAGCTGATTTTTATACCCATCACCTTCGTGAGAAGGGTATACATAAGTTTGTCATTCCGTTTGTAATTTCTATAATATAATTTTCCGACCCTATAAAGTATATATATTCTTGATCCTTATAGATAGCGGAGTCGATTAAGCCATGTCCGTCTGTCTGTCTGTGTGTCGATAGTTTTTAACGTGAGCACCTGCCGTGTCGGCCTTATCTCACGGTGGTCTTTTTCATCCACAGGGTAGACTTGAGAACGATCTACCATTGCCCCTTTGTCTTCAATGAAGACGCAGGTGGCAATTTTTGCACATTGGCTATGACCGGTACCATGCGCAAGTACTTTGCTGGAGTACTCGAGCACGATCCATCAATAAGCCGTAGACATCGTTCTTACTCACAGTGACACGCTGTGGCAAGTCTGATATGAACAGAGTAAACTCTGAACACATCTGGACAAGGGAGGAAAATTAATCGGTATCTCTTGTATATGATATCTTTCATCCATCATCATTCAACCTAGCACACATCTCATTTATTCGACACATTCATAGAGAAAAACATACGACACATTCATTTAGGTTTACGGGTGGATGAGTCCCGCATACCTCTACATTCATTCCTTATCATATACAATTGACACCAACTCATTTCCAACGCTTAGTCCCACAGTCACTCCTCTGTGGGGTATCTGTTGATTTTCGGCAACAGCACCGAACCTTATCCCGAAATATTGACTATTATCATGCATCAGTCTTTTAACCGCCACTTATTCTCTTCCCGCGAATTTGGGTTCAACCAACAGCCACTACGTGGATCCCGAAGGAACCTCAACCAACTGACCAGCCAGGACATAGTCCTGCGGGCAACTGGCCACCCGTAGTACCAGATTATGCGGTGCTCTGGTCAGACCTCTGGCAATCTATGCAAGGACTAAGCCAAGCAGTAGACTGAGACACCAATTTTTCAATCCCGGTCAGATTGAAGGTATTGGGCCCTCTTTATACCCCGGGAATGCAATAACACCAAGGCGGAGGTCTTCGCCAAGGTAACATGCCCCCGGGGGAGTCTTTCTGTCTGTCTGTTGAAATCAGTTTTTAGAGGACCCCAGATATCGGCGAGATCCGAATCTTCAATAATTCTATTAGACATGCTTTCGAGAAGATTGCTATTTAAAATCAGCAAAATCGGTCGGTAAATAACGGAAATATGAGCAAAAATCCGAGACAACCTCTGAAAATTTCATCAAAAAATTGTTAAAAAAGCAACAAAAACACTATACATAGAAAAAGATGTACACGTGTGTGTGTAGATGTATTTGAATTTATTCAGCTGTGTATTTTTTGTATGTTTGGAATCTAAACATAAAAAAATACACAGCAAAAAAATATGATTTGCATTTTTTGTTAAAATAAAATAATATTCCCTTTTGTTTTGCAAATATATTTTTTAATGAATAGAAAAAAGTATTTAAAACGTTTTCAATTATATGAGAGTAGATTGTGAGTTATTGTACAATAATTTTTATGCGAATAATGTAAGTTTGAAATTTAAAACTAACACAATTTTTTTCCAAGTACTTTTTAAAACAATTTTTTTTACGATAAACAAAACAAAATCTACGTCTCGTCAATGTTTACCAGCAATGAATCAGAGGTCGAAGTCGACCGGCTTTGAGTCGGAGCTTACCCGCCGCCGAACTATATTTAGTTGCTTGAGCCGCCGCTGAAACATTCGGCTTAAATCGACTCAAATTTTTTTAATGTTTTTATTAACTAGACTGTAAGATCAATTATGTTTAAAATACACTATGGTGAAGGGTATATAAGATTCGGCACAGCCGAATATAGCACTCTTACTTGTTTAATGTTGTTTTATTAAAAAAAACAATAATAAAGAACCGTTTCTTTTTTTGCTGTATAAATAAAAGAAATGGAAAACAAAATAAATGTTTATGTTCAAAGAAGTTTTGTATTAGAAGTGACATGTTTTTTAAAAGGTGAAAATATTTAATAAAAAATGGAAGGTTTTTCGTCCAGAAATTTAAGGGTAAATAAGAAAAAAGGGACAATAGAAGAAAAAGGTAATGAAAATAATACAAGTGTTAATAATAAATATTAATTTCTTTGAAACTCAATCGACCAACTCCTCGTCCATAACGGAAAAATTAAGTGCCTGGTACAACAAATATAATCCAGGGAGAAAGTGTTGTGACGAATTATTAAAAAAACTAAAATCCTAAAATAGATAGATTATTGAATAAAGATGTATATCTGTCATTAAATTATGATGGATTGAATGGCAAGAGGGGGTTAAAGAGTTCCAGTCGCTTCATGATGTAATTTACGGTAAGTTTATTTTACACTTCCTCATTTAAATATATTCTTCTAATTTTCTATTTTCCTTTACAGAAGCTCTAGGGGAAGATGGCTATACCATTTAATTATTTAAAAAGGAAATGCAACACTGTTTCAAAATTTATAAGAATAGATTTTTTCAAAAAAATCCAGAAAAAAAGCAAAATTAATATTAAAAACACATAAAAGTGTCCATATCTATTATTCTTTTTTCTTATCAATTTAATTTTGGATTACATGCAATTTGGATTGGATTACATATTATTCCATTGAATTTATAAACATTTTAATTTTCTTATTTATTTTTAAATTTTTTTCTTATTTATTTTTAAATATATAACAAATTATTTTTATTAATAATTCAATATGCATAGTACCACATGTAACTTACAAATGCAAATACAGCTGTAATCTACATACATTACATTATTATTTACAAGCGTTTATAGGCGCCTCATTAACTTCGATTAGAACTCCACACATTATGTAAGTGAAATTTTAATTTGTCTTAATGATATTGTGGCTTACATTCTAAGCGAGAGCATATCGATGAGGCAGCCTAGGACAGCGAGTATATAATGTGTATTTTTACCGCTGGGATATTAATCACTTTTAGCTCATCAAAAGGAGTCAAAAATGACTCAGTTTCCTGATTAATTATACAACAATCTTCGAAATGCTAGCTGGGCATTTACATATTCGCAATTAAATATAATTACGTATATTCAATACTCGTATCAAACATGTATGGACTTATTCACTATTCAAAAGCATAACATATAGTGATTTCAAATGAATAAAAACAAAGAATATGTTGGGAATTTCTTTCATTCAAACATTTCAACAAAATACCCAAACGAAAAAACGAGTATTGAGGATATTATTGTTCAATTCACAATCGATGTTGTAGCGTTGTATGTCAGCAGCTGCTACAATAGTCATAACAATGTTGTTGGTATTTTCTATGCAAAAGCTCTATACAACTCATATGACAATTCTTCATATGTTTTTCGAATGTTGTAAGAAATTTTAGTGTTGCCAATTGTTTATTTCAACATATAAACAAAAATTCAAACGATTTTAGCATAAAAAACGATAAACGAAAACAGCTGTTTACAAAAACAAAAAAACAAAATTTTTATTAAAAACAGTTTATTTATTAGTTTAAAATGTGGAATAAAGAAAATAAAAGAATTGAAAATTTAAAGAAATTAATTTGGTTTATTTCGCATTTTTAATTAATTTAATATTTTTTGCTTTTTTTCTTTTGACATTGTTATGTGTATTTGTTTTGATTGTTTTTTTTTTTTTCATTGAGAACATAAACTTATGACTTGCTGCAAAGATCTGTTTACAATCACTGTTACTACACTTTAGTAGGTACAATATACAACTTGATTGTGAATTGAACATATGATTTACTCTATTTACTTTAAGTATTGCTGTGGAAAAATGCACAAATGTGGGTAAATAAAATATACATAACAATAAAGACAAAATAATGATAATGTCAACACGTGGTGCATTTGAATTTTTTGTATTCTCTTCGTAAGCGATATTTACACGTTTTTGTTTTTTAGTTCAAAATTATTCTCCACATGAATTTTAAATTTTTTTATGAAAATAATTCGTGAATAATATTATACTTTTTCTTAAATTTAAAAAATGTGTTGTAGTTTTATTTAATCATAATATAATTCTTATTATTATGTTTAATTTCGCTAAAATTTAAGAAAAAATATTACGAAAGGTTTTCGTACTTTCGTAAAAATAGAAAAGGTTTTTTTTAAATAATATTTCGTATTATACACGAAATTTTTGTAAATATTACGATAATAGAAGTTACGAAATTTTTTCCGTAAAGTTGAGCATGTAGCAAATAATTATGTGTGGTTATGTGGCCATATATTTTATGACGGTCACAAAAAATGAATTCTAAGAAAGTGTTAAAAAGAAAAACCTTTTTATGTATATATTTTTTCATACATCGTATGTACATTGATAGACATAGACAAAAATAAAATTACTAATTACAAGGCGGATAAGACAACGAAACAAAAATTAAAAAGATTTAGAAGAGTTCGACACAAATATTTTGGATTATTGGAAAACGAAGAAGTTATATGATCCTGAAATGGGAGATTTACTAGATGTGGCTTTATCAGTTCCATCAACACAGGCTTCTGTGCGAAGAGCATTTGGTGCAAAAATTAATTTAAAGTTTATGAAAAAATAGATTATAGATATGTACATACATATGTATGCACATACTGTATGTTTTTTTTTTTGTAAAAATTATTCGTATAACTTCATTTACAATAACACTTACAACGCACAACCTTAACCAAATTCTTAGGACAAGAAATACCTACATATGTATGTATGTATGTATGTATGTATGTATGTATGTATGTATGTATGTATGTATGTATATATGTATGTATGTATTTATACCTCCCAGCAGTTCGACAAAGAGTCAATGCATACGAAAAAGACAGTAATTTCCACTAATAGTTACCCACCTGGATGATCGTAATTCGTATGTTTTGGGTCATTCGTCACGAATGTACCCTTTGTAATCGAAAATGAAAACAGTCGTCACTTTAGTGTCCCCTTTGTAAGCGGGAGCGGAGACAGTCGCCTCTTTACTGTCCTCAAGTAACCTAGAGATTATACTCTTAAAAGTTGGTTTTTTTGTTGTACTTCTGAAAGTAGTTATTTTTCCCATCTTTTTTAGAAATGATTATTACTTTCTACTTATATGCCACCATCTGGTGGACTCAAATTTATATCTTTCGGAAATTTTTAAATTTTAGTTCCATTAATGTCTTACCACCTGGTAGACTCTAATTCGTATGTTTTTGGTCTTTCGTCACAAATAAACTATTTGTAATCGAGAATGAAGACAGTCGTCACTTTAGTGTTCCCTTTGTAAGCGAGAGCGGTGGCAATCGTCTCTTTACTGTCTCTTTGTAGGGTGTAGAGTGACGATTGACTTCCTCGTAGGACAAGCCCATGTTAAAATGGTCGGTCACCTGGGTAGTCAGGTGGCTAGGGGCCACCACAAGTGGTAGGTTAAGTGGCCACTGTCCCGTCCAACTGCTAGGCCTATATACAGTCATTCACAAATGCATTTTCTTAATGGACATACATATGTACATACATATGTATGTTTATTCATATGTATTTGCACACGTGCAAAAGGGTAAACATGTAATAAAACCACAAGCAAATTCTTAGAAATTTAAAGGAACAAATAAACAGAAACATATGTATACATGTGTGTATGTATACATGCATACATATATGCATACATACATACATACATACATACATACATACATACATTCATACATACATACATACATACATACATACATACATACATACATACATACATACATACAAGTAATTCATAAATAAAAACAAAAATAGCCTTGTGTGACGTACACACATAAATATGTTTTTGAATTTTTTTTCTTACGTATAATGTCTTCTTTCTTGCCACACACTATTAAATAATGTGGAACAATTAAAAAATTCTAAACTGCAAATAATATGCATACACATGTACATATGAATGGATGTACATAAAAAGGTACATATGCACATACATAGTTTCATTACATTTTCTATTTTTCGGTTTTTTGATATCGGTAAAATGGTTATGTGTTATAAATTTTAATTTGTTGTGTCTACAAAATTATAAAACTCGCGATTAACTCCTTTCGACTCGAATCGCGGGCGAGTTCTATTTTACGCTCTTTTAATTTTCAACTCTTATCGCGAGTTTTATTTTTAAACTCGCGAGTCAAAAAGATCTATTCGTGGAAAAATTAAATATTTAAATCGCTCGAATAAAACTCGCTCGCGAGCGAATTGAATTCGATCGCTATCCGTACACAGGTTTTTTCTTTAGCTGGAAATATTATAATGGAGAAAAGAAACCGGTTGGAGCCCAAAACTGGAGATAGCATATTATTTTTAAATTCTTTATATAAAAATGTATTTTATTTCTTTATTTATTTATACTTTGTAGTTATATATACAGTGTCTCTCATAAGTATTCGAATTTAGGTATAATATGAAAAGAAACCAAATTAAATAACATATTTTTTATGTAAAATTACTAAATTAATGTGTTAAATTCTCTAGACAGTCCGTAGCTTTGATATCACGCTTTTGAAAACTTTAAGAATTCACATTTACTTAAACTAATTTAGCTTTATTTAAAAAAAGTCTATAAAATTACCTCACAAAAGTATCCGAATTTTTTCAGCATTTCATATTTGACTATATTATACGAAACACAAAAATTAGAATCGAATAGTTTTTTTCGCTAAAAATTGTTTTAAGGGGTAAATATCAACCGAATGAATATATTTTTGGACCATTTGGTCCACAATTTTGGAGTATTTGTACCATATTTTCATATAATAACACAAATTACGGTTTTTGATCATATTTGTCATTTTTTCTCTTTTTCCAGAGATAAAACCAAAATTTATATTGGGATTTAATAGATTCCTTCAGGTAAAAAATTCGTATACTTTTGTGAGGTAATTTTAGGGACTATTTTTAAATAAAGCTATATTAATTTAAGTAAATGTGAATTTTTAAAGGACTGATATCAATGCTAAGGACTGTCTAGAGAATTTAACAAATTAATTTATTAATTTTGCATACAAAATATGTTATTAAATTTAGTTTCTTTTTATATTACACCTAAATTCGAATACTTATGAGACACGTACGTACACTCAAATCATATTAATATTTATATTCATTTTGCAAATCTTATACTTATGTATATCTTATAAGTATGGTAATTGAACAAAACATTATTTTATTATCTTTTTCTGCAGAAAGATGCGTTTTTTTTGTGAAAAAATAATAAAAATGAAAATTGTATGTGACATTTTGATACCATTATTGTACTAGGCTTAACTCCTTCATCTGTAATATCCCTGCGGAGTTCTGAATTTTAATAATTTTCATATTTGTTGAACTTTTAATATTAAATTTAACATTTTAACTGCCAATTATTGAAATATTGTTTGAAATTTGACCCAAAAATCGGTAGATTGTCATTATCTGTAGACAAATATAAAACTTTTTCATCGCAAAATCATCTCAAAAATTAATTTTATAGATAATTTAAGATTTTGAATAAATTGTTTTCATTGTTTCTTAATCTTATTTAAGAAATTTTGAAAGTGGTACCTCTGATTCAGCTGTCTGGTGCTATACGGCCAATAAAATTTTGAAAAAACAAATTTTAACATTAAAGAATAAAGTAAAAAGGATATTTTTATATATAAAATGTAATTTCTAATCAAAAGTTTTTAAAGAAATAATCGAAAAATCTGATTTAAAAAATCATTTTTAAGGGGGTGCTAATGGTTTGACCTATAAAATTTTAATATTTGGCAACTCAAGAAGTTAAAAAGTGACTTAAAAATCATGGAATCTTGACGAATAGATAGAATAATGCTAAACTATGTTGAATTTAATACAAAAAGTTCACAAAATTAACAGTTTTTGAAAATTCAGAATGTCGTACGTAAATTACTGTTTGGTAATTTATACTAATACAGAAATGGTACGATTTATTGTAAAAACTACAACATAAAATTCTAATAAAAGGAAAAAATATGTTTTTTATTTTATTATCCTTTTATGCAGAAAAATGCACTTTTTTTGTGAAAAAATAATAAAAGTGAAAATTGTATGTGACATTTTGATACCATTACTGTACTAGGCTTAACTCCTTCATCTGTAATATCCCTGCGGAGTTCTGAATTTTAATAATTTTCATATTTGTTGAACTTTTAATATTAAATTTAAGTTATTTTAACATTATTTTATCTGTTGATCAACATTCATTTTATTTTCAGACCATTTTAAACTTCCGAGAATGATTTTAACTGCCAATTATTGAAATATTGTTTGAAATTTGACCCAAAAATCGGTAGATTGTCATTATCTGTAGACAAATATAAAACTTTTTCATCGCAAAATCATCTCAAAAATTAATTTTATAGATAATTTAAGATTTTGAATAAATTGTTTTCATTGTTTCTTAATCTTATTTAAGAAATTTTGAAAGTGGCACCTCCGATTCAGCTGTCTGGTGCTATACGGCCAATAAAATTTTGAAAAAACAAATTTTAATATTAAAGAATAAAGTAAAAAGGATATTTTTATATATAAAATGTAATTTCTAATCAAAAGTTTTTAAAGAAATAATCGAAAAATCTGATTTAAAAAATCATTTTTAAGGGGGTGCTAATGGTTTCACCAATAAAATTTTAGTATTTGGCAACTCAAGAAGTTAAAAAGTGACTTAAAAATCATGGAATCTTGACGAATAGATAGAATAATGCTAAACTATGTTGAATTTAATACAAAAAGTTCACAAAATTAACAGTTTTTGAAAATTCAGAATGTCGTACGTAAATTACTGTTTGGTAATTTATACTAATACAGAAATGGTACGATTTATTGTAAAAACTACAACATAAAATTCTAATAAAAGGAAAAATAGGGTTTTTATTTTATTATTCTTTTCTGCAGAAAAATGCGTTTATATACGCCCCATTATACGCCCATTTTTTATAAAACATTCCTTACCAATATCTTATCCTTTAATTATATGAAAGAGAAAGTCTACTGGTTACGCTTTCACGGGCATACTGCTGAACCTATTCTTCTTATGTTGCCTTTTTTCTATATAATTGTTATAGAAAATTTTTTATTCGTGACTTACAGAAAACTACTGAAGCGATTTACATGAAATTTGGTATATTTGGTATATCGATCTCTAAAACAATGTTAATGAAAAATCATAATATATTTATATTTAAAATGACTTTTATTAAATTATATTATATATTATCTTACCTAAGTTAGATTAATTTCCTTTATTCGTAGTAAATATTTAAAATATGATATAAAACTGTTCAGGTTTTGTATTGCTCGCTTGAAATTAGCAAAAGCACCTAAATTTCTGCTTAGCTTAAAGTTTTTTAGCAGTTGTACCCAAAGCAAAAGCAAACAGCAAAGTCGAAGAAACAGGAACAAACTCATTAGCTGTAGTGGTACAGTGAAATGTTTTCTGCTAACGCAGTCAGTCACAGCGATTAATTTCAAACAATCACTACTGCTTGCAGCATTTCAGCTCTTGTGGTTTCTCTTGTGCTTTTGCTGTACTTATTTGCTGCGCTCTTTTACTTTGTAAAGACCTGCTTAATGTTTTTATGATGTATAGAAATTAACTGTGTGTTTGCACCATTCTCTTTGAAATGTTGTACATATGTACATACATGCATATGTATACATATAAGTATATTGTGTTTGGATTTCTCATTTTTTAGCAATTTTTTTATGTGGCTTGTGTTTTGATAAATAACCGTTTTAGGGAGTTTAGATTGTTGTTTGTTTCTTTTATGCCAGATTTTTTGAAGATTTAAATTAACATGCGGTTATTTAGGAGTCACGAAATAAATTATTAGTTTGGTAACGGTCATTTGGTAATAATTATGCATTTATAATTTTGTATAAAACAATTTTTAGAAAAAAAGTACATATGTATGTACATACAGTGTTTCTCATAAGTATTCGAATTTAGGTATACTATAAAAAGAAACAAAATTTAATAAACTGTTTGCGTGCAAAATAAATAAATTAATTTGTTATATTATCTAAACAGTCCTTAGGTTTCATATCACACTTTTTAAAATTTCAAAAATTTACTTAAATTAGTTAAGCTTTTTTTAAAGGAAGTCCATAAAATTACCTCACAAAAGTATTCGAATTTTTCCTGTATTTCACGTTTCATCATAATATACGAAATATAAAATTAGAATCAAATGGTTTTTTGTGCTTAACATTGTTTAAGGGATTACTATCAACCGAACGGATATATTTTTGGCCCATTTGGACCTCAATTTTGGGGGATAGTACCATCTTTTTATGTAATATCATTAAAATGGCTATTTTTTTTTTGGCAATATTTGTAATTTTTTTCTTCTTTTTTTAGAGATAAAACCAAAATTCGATTTTAGGACTTAATAGACCCCTTGTCTTATCTAAAAATAATATTTTTTGTTACAAGAATCTGTATTTAAAAGTTCCAATATATATTTATTTGATTATTCTTCTGTAGCTAATTTAACTTTTTAGAACTTAAGTCCATTATTATAATACTAGGATAAGACATTTTCGGGGAAAGTTGTCTGGTATGTATTCTTTTAGATATCAGCTTTTATACATTTTAAGTTTTCATGCTTCGAAGAAACGCCATTCAATATAGTATAATCCATATTTTTATAACCAATGGATTACAGGCTGAATATTTCCATATCATTATAGTCTAAGTCTATCTAATATTGATATCTGGTTAAATATTATTCACGATGATAAAAATAAACACAAAATCTTTGACTTACAGTGTTATTTTAATGGGCAACATAAGCCTGAAAGTTATAAGTAGTATAAACTTAAATCTGCAGTAGAGTATGAAGTTTTGTTAAGGCATGTTTTGGAGTTGTATTCCGCTGTCGGGGAAATTAAAAATATATATGTGCTAATATCTACATGAATATATACTAGCCAACATTGCCGAAAAATATCGATCTTAGTGGAACGAAAAGGGGCTTAAGATCCAGATAATTTAATTAGCAACAGAAGAACGATCCCAAAAAATACATCATTAAGTTTTAAGTACAGATCCTTTCAACAAAATATATTATTTTTAGATACCTCAAGGAGTCTAATAAATCCCAACAATAAATTTTGGATTTATCTCTGGAAAAAAAGGACAAATAAATTAAAATGTGGTCAAAAACCGACATTTTAATCATATTACTTATAAAGATGGTACAATCGCCCCAAAATTGTGACCCAAATGGGCCAAAAATATATCCCTTCGCAGTGGTATAGGACAAAAAAAAAAAGAGGGAAATAATTCGGTAACTTCTAAACGGTTAATTCGATTTTAATGAATTTTGGTAAGCACAAAGAGGAGGTGTTGTCGAGTTTTGGTTTTGAATTTGGACCTCATAGGCCAACCAGGGGCCCGGCGGGGGTTCCTCAAATTAGGACACCTCAGCTATGTTAAATTTTAAAAACGATCCTATTTCTTCATTTGAGTTCCGATTAAAAAAAATTGTATATAGAATCTCCTCATCCAGCACTATAAAAAATGTCGTCGTAGCAGTAAATTATCTCTTATAGTTAGGAGATATTCGCATTTGAAAATTAAAATTTTAAAATTTTTACCGTCCATATTTTCATCCATAAGGTTAACTCTTAAATTTGTTACACATATTTTCTTATTAGAAATCCCGGAATTCCCAAAAAGTTTTAAAAAATCCCAAAAATGAGGGGCGGGGTTATCGAAACCCGTTACAAAATGATTAAGAACATATTGGGTCATATAAAACAGGTCACTATAATTTGATATCGACTATACGATTTGAGAATTTTTGCTCAAAATTGAATTTTCCATACAAAATAGGGTTTTTTTGGATGGACCTGGTCTCCTCGGTATGAAAAATTTTTAGGTTTTGTTTCATTTATCGTATTTTATGTAAAGTCAGCTTTCCAAAAAGTATAAATTCTAAATACATCTTCTTAGAAACTTTTTAGATAACTTAAAAAGAAGAAGATACTTTTTTTCACAAAAAAATGGCAAAAAATTGCCTTTTTTTAATTTTTTAAATTAAAATGCCTATAACTTTGGACTCAGTCAAGATTTTTACATTATTCTTTCACTGCTTGATATATAAACTTGTTGTTAAGCGATTTTAATTTAAAAATTTTAATTTTCAAATGCGAATATCTCCTAAACTATAAGAGATAATTTACTGCTACAACAATATTTTTTATAGTGCTTGATGAGGAGATTCTATATAATTTAAATCGGAACTCAAATGAAGAAATAGGATCGTTTTAAAAATTTAACATAGCCGAGGTGTCCTAATTTGAGGACCCCCGCCGGGCCCCTGGTTGGCCTATAAGGTCCAAAACTTGGCAACACCTCCTCTTTGTGCATACCAAATTTCATTAAAATCGGATTTACCGTTTAGAAGTTACCGAATTATTTCCCTGAGGTAATTTTATGGACTTCCTTTAAAAAAGCTTAATTAATTTAAGTAAATGTAAATTCTTCAAGCTATAAAAATTGTAATATGAAACCTAAGGACTGTCTAGATAATATAACAAATGTATTTATTTATTTTGCACACAAAAAATATTATTAAATTTGGTTTCTTTCCATAGAATACCTAAATTCGAATACTTATGAGAGACACTGTATGTATATATTATACATACTTACGTATACCAAAAAAACTCTCTAAAACAAGTTTTCCTTAAAACTATTTCATCATAAAACACGAGACTCTTAAACAATTTGCCAACAGAATAAGAAGCCCAAAAACAATATACAACATTTCAAAGATAATGGTGCAAACACACAGTAATTTTATATACATTAAAAAACTTTTAAGCAGTTCTTTACAAAGTAAACAAGTAGAAAAGTATAGTCGGGCATGGCCGACCATATAATACCCTACACCATGACTATATTTAAATTTTTTTATAAAGAATCTTTTATGTTGAATATTACCATAATTCCAAAATATTTAAGCAAATATTAAGCAAAAATGTCTAAATGAGTCTTTATATAGGTCATATATGGGCCGATCCTCAGTAAATTTGGGAAAAGGATATATTTTTAAATAACAGTTAATTTTGTTGAGTTTCATTGCGATACAAATGGTTACAAGTCAATTTTAGACGTTTAAGACATTTTTTGAAGGGGGGTTTGTATGGGGGCTAGGGTCAAATAAGGGCCGATCCTTACGAAAATCTGTAGTGTCATTTATACTTATATAAGACTTATTTGTGCCAATTTTTATAGAGATAAATTAATATTTGACGTAATTATGGCATAAAAAGTTCAAATCGGGAGGTACGGTTGTATGGGGGCTAGGTGAAATAATAGACCGATTTCAACAATTTTCAATAGGCTTCGTCCCTGTGCCAAAAAATATGCTTGGTCCAAATTTCATCAAATTATCTTGAAAATTGCGGCCTGTACCTTGCGCACAAGGTTTACATGGACAGCCAGCCGGACAGACGGACGGACATGTCTTAATCGACTCAAAAAATGATTCTGAATCGATCGGTACTCTTTAAGGTGGGTATTGGACCAATATTTTTGTATGTTACAAACATCAGCACAAACTTATAATACCCTCCCCACTATAGTGTAGGGTATAAAGAGCGCAGCAAATAAGTACAGCAAAAGCACAAGAGAAACCACAAGAGCTGAAACGCTGTAAGCAGTAGTGATCGTTTGAAATTAATCGCTGTGACTGACTGCTTTAGAAGAAAACATTTCACTGTACCACTACAGCTAATGAGTTTAATTTTGATTTTTTGACTTTGCTGTTTGCCGTTGCTGTTTCATTTTCTCGTAGTTGTAGTTAAGCAAATAAGAAAAAGCAAAACACAGTGAAGCAAAAACAAACCCTGAAACTGTTATACATATTTAGATGATTTTGAGGTCAGTTCACAATTATTTCCTTTAAAATTCTGAAAGATAATGTCAGAATTGACGAAAATGAAATCTGTTCAAATATCTTGAAAATTATTAAAATATCGCGAACAAAACATGAAAATTCTCATGGTAATTTCAATAAAAGACTTTTTGAATACTTTAGGAAGTCAGATATTTAAAAATCTCCCATAAAAAATAAACAATTCATTCAAAAATTATAACAGCTTCCCATGAGCGCATATCATTTTTCTTAAATTAATCCCATTAGGGCGCCCCAAACTAGTGAAACTAAGCCAAATCGTAGTCATTAAACATCGCGATCAATATTCGGTTCGTTCAGATTAATTTATAAACAAATCTTTTTTAAAAAAAATTGATTTCAGACCATAAAGCATATAGTGAAACACATTAAGTTTTCCAAGTAACACATTTAGAGGTGGTTTCATAAATGGATGAATTTTTAATGCATGAATACGACAACAAATTACATTTTTAAATCTAAATGAACTCAGAAAATACATTGGAAGCCCATTAAACGAAAAATATTAAGCTCTAAGAATGATTCGTGATGGGTCTTGAAAAAAATTTTATGGTCTAATAAATTGTAAAATGGTATCGTACACCAAATGTTGTAGGTACACATATTAGTCCAAGATATGCTCTCATATCCACAATAAACATATTTGATAACATGGCGGTGTTGTCGTATAAAAATATTTTTGATTCTAAATCGGTGGAAGCTCGTTCCATAGGAAGTAGGCCATTACATGGTTGTCGACTTACTGATTCTAAATCAAAACGTTAAAAGACCTCGCGTATAACATCTTTTAAGGCTTTCTGAATAAATTACTGTATATTTGTTGATAATCGGCCACGACATGTGTCATCAAACCACTCAAAACCGTTGTCGGAAGGACATCAACTTCAGCAGGTTCATATACCCAAATTCTAAATTAAATCTTTACAAAAACGACTGATGTTGTACTGGCACACATTAATTAATAAGATTTTAGATGAAAGTGCTTTCGTTTTTGTTTTAAAAATAGTTGAACTTAAATCGAATACTCCTATTATTATGAACAATAGATTTTGTATATAAATTTAAAAAAATATATATTTTTTTACATAAATTTCTTCAACATTCAAAATAACGGTTATAAAAATTAGAGAACAAGTTAAATAAATAAATTATAAAACTATTTCATTAAAAATGTAAATCTTTCCCTAAAAAATTTATAATCAAAATTTTTCAAATTTTCACTCCTATTATTTTGAACACAACTGTTTGTATGTGTGTACATATGTATGTTCATGTATTTGTTAGACATACTTCAAGTGACTGTGAAATCTATCTTAATCTATCCTAACATCCGCCGACGTCAAGCACCAAGATATAATGACCTATAGAGACAGCAAAAGAAAACTTAGAAAAACTTATAAGAAATGTTCCTCTAAGCTAACCTTGTGCTAAGCCCACTGCTTTATTTAAGTGTAATATATTGCGTACACATATTTTTAAATGAGAACTTTTTTACTTACGCAGGTCTAACAGATATGAGAAAATTCTCGTACATTTCGTTTTTGAATTAAAATAATGCCTTTTTTATAATATATTAATTATAATAATTAACATTTTATTTGAAATCATTTTTTATATCAATTAAAGCTTTTACTGACAAAAATTTACAGATATTTATTAAAAATATAATTAAATTAAGATTTAATACTTATTAACATAGAAAAATAAATAGAAGTGTTACTGAGAATAAGAAATATTACTCTCTCACTTGTACAAGTTCTATGTGAATTTAATACACTTGTATGGGTCTTATTATTTTTGTTTACATAAAATAACAAAAATATGAAAGTACAAAATGCAACCGAATTAGGGTTGCCAGATTCCGATTCGCAAAAAGCTGGACATTGGGCTTTAAAAAGCTGGACAAAACAAAAAAAGCTGGACATAAAAAATACTGAAAAAATGCTAATTTTGGTTTTGTGTAAATAGTTTCAGAGTGATACACCAAAAAAATGCAGGGGTTCTCATATACCAATTCCGTTTTGTTATAGTCCACAGAGTATGAATATATTTTTAGTTTTCCCCGATCACTTCGTTAACTTACTTTTTAGAGCAAAAGATGTGAAAAAGCTCCATTTTTGAAGTTTTAAATTTTAAAAATCATAAGTACGTAAGCTGTACGTAAAGAAATTGACTATCGCTCGCAATAATAGGCCTTTTCGCGTACTTTCCTGTAAGAAATATACAGTAACTTCATGATAGAGAGTAATTTTTAATTATATTAAAAAATTTACACAAAATCGCTAGATTGACAATATTTGTTATGATTTTTCATGACAAATAATCTCTCTAATTATGATAAAGAAATTTAAAATAAATATAATTAAAAATAATTTTTTAATATTCGTGTGTTATTAATTTATATATTTCTTTCAAAAAATTGGTTTGTTTACATGTTCATAAATCAAACATATGTTGTAAATATAAGTTGGATATTTTTTACTTGGGAAAAAATATTCAGTAAAATCAACAAATTCTCTATCAGGTAACTGCAATTTTTACCGCTCTCTTACTCTCTCGTTGCAAGTTGTTAATGGATTTCGTAATATATATTACGACATTCAGATGTTCAAGTGTTGAGACATGATGATATAAGAGGGAAATCATAACATACTTAGTTGTATAACAAATGTACAATGTACATGATTTGACAAAGATTACATAAAAACAAGTAAAAAAGTATAGTCGGGCGAGGTCGACCATATGATACCCTACATCAGTTATATATATTAAATGTGATTTATTTTTCATAATAAAGCATTTATCTTCAATATTCCCTTGTTCCGATACATTTAAGCAATTCATGAATGAAAAACTAATTTTCTGAAAGACGCTTTATATGGGGGCTAGGGGCAAATATGGACCAAGCCCGATAAAATTTTGTGAATATATTTATATTTACATAATATTTTATTGTGCTGAATTTCATCGCGATATTTGTGTTTATAAGTTAATTTGGGACATTCAAGTAATTTTCTGAAGAGGACTTTGTATGGGAGCTAGGGTCAAATGGGGCCCGATCATTATAAAATTTGGCAGGGTCATCAAGACTTCTATAAAACTTAGTTGTGCCGTATTTTATCGATAAATCTGTATATTTAACATAATTATGAGCTCAGAAGCCCTTTTCGGGGGGTTCTGTTCTATGGGGGCTAGGTGAAATAATGGACCGATTTTAACCATTTTCAATAGTCTTCGTCCTTGGGTCAAATAAAACCAAATTTCATCCAATTATCTTGAAAATTGCGACCTCAATATAAGAATTTACAGTAACATTTTCGTATATATAAAATTTTTTTAATCGAATTTTGTAAAGATCCTATTCTTGTATAGCATATACCGCTTCTAAAGACTTATTTTATTGACGGATAACATCATTGCATTAACGCAAGTGTTACTAACTTCAATACATAATCAAAATGCCGTTCCCAAAAGTGTGGTGCAGGGTATTTAAACTGCATTTGGGATGCATTGAAATTAACAATAATCATTTATATTAAGCGTTAATTCAAGCATTTATACAATTCTTTTGGCCCAATAGTCCATGCTGCAGCAACAAACATTGTTAAAAGTTGTGTTTTATTCAAAAAAATATTAAAAACGTTTTTAGAAAAAAAACGAAATTATCAATTGTATTTATATTATTAATATTATTTTCATGTGTCAATATTGGTCCAACCCAGCAAACACAACATAGATAGAGTTTGTGTTTGTTGGGTTATATATTTTTCAACTAATACACTCTCACGACTTAGGTTTTTGACAGCAGACTTAGGTTCTGTCACTCTCAGTTTCATTTCTACCCAGCGGTAAAAATAGACATTATGTACTCGCTTATCTAAGCAGTATTTCGAGGCATTCAGTGGTGATGCTTTCACTTATTCTTCCACTTAGATTTAACATAAAAGTGTCCTAGGCTGCCTCATCGATGTGCTCTCGCTTAGAATGTAAGCCACAATATCATTAAGACAAATTAAAATTTTACTTACATAATGTGTGGAGTTCTAAGCGAAGTTATTGAGACGCCTATAAACGCTTGCAAATAATAATGTAATGTATGTATATTACAGCTCTATTTGCATTTGTAAGTTACATGTTGGACTATGCATATTAAATTATTAATAAAAATAATTTGTTACATATTTTTATTAATTTAAAAAATTAAAAATAAATACGAAAATGAAAATGTTTATAAATTCAATTCAAATAAAATTCAATGGAAAAGTATGTAATCCAATCCAAAATGCATGTAATCCAAAATCCAATTGATAAGAAAAAAGAATAATAGATATGGACATTTTTATGTGTTTTTAATATTAATTTTGCTGGTTTTCTCTGGATTTTTTTGAAAAATATATATTCTTATAAATTTTGAAACAGTGTTGCATTTCCTTTTTAAATAATTGAATGGAATAGCCATCTTCCTTTAGAGCTTCTGTAAAGGAAAATAGGAAATTACAAGAATATATTTACATCATGCAGCGACTGGAACTCTTTAACCCCCTCCTGCCATTAAATCCATCATAATTTAATGACAGATATACATCTTTATTCAATAATCTATCTATTTTAGGATTTAAGTATTTTTAATAATTCGTCACAATACTTTCTCCCTGGATTATATTTGTTGTACTAGGCACTTAATATTTCCGTTATGGACGAGGAGTTGGTCGATTGAGTTTCAAAGAAATTAATATTTATTATTAACACTTGTATTATTTTCATTCCCTTTTTCTTCTATTGTCCCTTTTTTCTTATTTACCAAACCCCTTAAATTTCTGGACGAAAAACCTTCCATTTTTTATACCCTACACCACTATAGTGGGGAGGGTATTATACTTTTGTGCTGATGTTTGTAACATACAAAAATATTGGTCCAATACCCACCTTAAAGTATACCGATCGATTCAGAATATTTTTTTGAGTCGATTAAGACATGTCCGTCCGGCTGGGTGGCTGTCCATGTAAACTTTGTGTGCAAGGTACAGGCCGCAATTTTCAAGATAATTTGATGAAATTTGGACCAAGCATGTTTTTTGGCACAGGGACGAAGCCTATTGAAAATGGTTGATGTTGGTCCATTATTTCACTTAGCCCCCATACAACCGTACCTCCCGATTTGAACTTTTTATGCCATAATTACGTCAAATATTCTACTATCTCTCTAAAAATTGGCTTAAAGAAGTTTTATATAAGTATAAATGACATCGCAGATTTTCGTAAGGATCGGCCCATATTTGACCCTAGCCTTTCCTACTTGTTATTAAATATTTTCACCTTTTAAAAAACACGTCACTTCTAACACAAAACTTCTTTGAACATAAACATTTATTTTGTTTTCCATTTCTTTTATGTATACAACAAAAAAAGAAACGGTTCTTTATTATTGTTTTTTTTTTTTTTAATAAAAACAACATTAAAAAATCAGCTGACTCCCTGCTTACTGACTCCCTGCTTACTTACCCCAAATTACTGAATATTTTTTTCTACCAGGGATGAAGTATGTTGAAAATCATGACAATTAATGTAAAATTTTCCATAGCCACCACCCATGATACAATAAACATGCATGATATTTTAATGTTGTATAGGCTTTCTGTCAAAGTCTGTTATGGTTATTATCAGGGAAACCAAAATATGGAAATGCATGTTTTTTGTGGTGCGTCGTATGGACTCATGGATAAGATATTTACACGTTTCAGACCAATTTAAGAATTTTGGCATCGATTTGTTAGAGCATATTTTTGCATATTTTACCCATAATTTAGCATGATTTGACTTTTTAGCATATTTAAGGCATATTTTCGAGTCTTTTAGTGCATATTTTGACGTTTTCGCTTTTTTCGTTTTTATACATTTTTATTTTTCTTTTTAAAACTTTATTAAAAAAAAATAAAATTCTATTTTTTTATTTTTTTTTTTTTAATTTTTTAGCCTATTTTACAATTTTGAAAAAAAAATCGTTATGTTATAGTTTTTTATTCAATAAAGCATTATATTTTCAATCGGACATAAAACCGATTACTTTTGATTTCATGAGACCAATCCATTTTTATAGATTAAAAAATAATTATTGGAATTTATGACAACACCGATTAAAATGCCAGTTTAAAAGCTATAAATACAATTGGAAGAAATGTGTCAAACTTTGTCGTTTGAAATATGTTTTTTGGGGACCAAATGGTTTCATGTTATTTATTGGTTATCTGAACGTAAAACGGAATTCTATTATACTAGTTCTTCAAACTATGAGATGAAACATTTATAAAAAATGTTGTAGGATATAGAATATGACATTAAACATTTATTATTTCATTACAATTTCAGTCTTTTTGAGCTTTTCAATGTTAAAAAATAATAAAAAATTTTATTTTTGGAGCATATATTTTAAATTTTAAGAGCATATTTTGACTTTTTACCGCATATTTAAAGCGCTTAAAACACTTTTTTTAGAGCATGTTTTCGGTTTCCCTGGTTATTATTTAAAGTGACGATACAAAAAATTAATTGGAAATAAAAAATTAGGAAAAAACATATTATTTTCGCTGTTAATTAATATTTATGTAGGTAAGTAAATGTTGATTGCATTTCAATAACTAATCCTTCTATCAATTATCTCCTTATTGTCTACATTACAAGGTCCAAACTTGTTGGCTCCCAGGATTAATTCCAAGACAAACTTTTTCAATTGAGAGCACAACCCCAGACGCCTTACAGCAAGACACTCAAGAACTCCCTAAACCTTAGTACATTATGTTGCGATTTTTATTGTTCTTTTTATTGTCTCCTACACTTTTATTGTTCTTGTTTTTTAAAATTTTAGATATCATGTAACGATTGTAAATTTAGCACAATATTGCTTTTAAATTTGATTTAAAATTTTCTTGTGAAACATACTGTTGATTAGTAAAATACTCAAGGTTGTTGTCTTCACTTATATCTTCTCACATGCTACATATTTCTTATGCACTTATCAATCTATATGATTATCATTCAATTAGTGAGTATGCATATGTATGTATGTGCGTATGTCTGTAGCATTCCACTTATTGAGATGATCAAATTTATTACCATATATGGTAATATAATTCTGATTTTGCATATTTACTTTGCCTTTTTCTTACGCATTATCATACATACCGTTTAATATTAATTGTTCTTTTTTTCTACACAATTAATATTTTAAAACGCACATAATGATCTTACTAAAAATTTAAAATTCATTATTAATGTGACTGTCGTGACAATAAGTTTAAGCAGAAGAAATTTTGAGTACCAAACAGTTTTATTAAATAAAATAAATTTTGTGGAGAAAAAAATAAAAGGTAAGAGTTATAAACTAATAAATTAAGAATCAAGTATAAAATAGTTTTGTTTATTCCTTAAAGGGAATCTTTTGGAATTTGGTCGTGTAAATTTCCTCGACCCGCAACATTTTTGGAAATGCTCAAAAGCATTTTTAAAGCCTAGTTTTTAACACGTGAATAATTTCGAATGAACCGCTAGGTTCCTACGTGAACATCAATCTTCGTCAACGTGACAACAAATTAACACGTCATCAATTTTAACACGTAACCTGTGAATTAAATTTTTAAAAATTGTTACATAATTCCTTAATCTGAAAGTTCAAACCAAATTATTCAACGAATTAAATATAATTAAAATTATCAAGAAAATTTAGAAAAGCCACAAAAATGTTATATTAAAAATTTAACATCCAATCTAAACATGCATAAAACCTTATAAATTCAAACAATTATTTCTAAGAATAGGCAGGAGAGTGTATTATATGTTTGCGTCACGAAACCGGGTTAAGAACCGTACAGACCACTGAGCTAGCTTAACATCTTTACCTTGCCCTTAACCAAGTTTTTGTACAAAAAATAAGTTTCTTTTTCACCAAGACGAATATTCAATAATTTTTGTTATTCTTTCCGAAACGACGCGTAACAATTATTTATATCCAGAACACAACCCCTCACGCCTTACATCCACAAATCAATACCATGAGCTAAAGCCAAATCTTGAACACTGAAAACACAACCCCATGAAATTATTTCAGCTGACATTCATTGTCCCCATTACCAGCTCCGCTATCGTTAATGTCCACAAGGTTAACTTGTGACCATTGAGCAGTGTATTTATTAGCCAAGACCAAACTTAGCCCTTTCTTCCCTTTGCTTTCTAAAGTGGAAAGTATGAGTATGAATGAGCATATGTAATTTTTATACCCTACACCACTATAGTGGGCCCAAACGTATAAGTGTTGATGTTTGTAACATACAAAAATATTGGTCCAAAACCCACCTTAAAGTATACCGATCGACTCAGAATAATTTTTTGAGTCGAGTCCGTCTGTCCGGCTGCCAATGTAAATCTTGTGCGCAAGGTACAGGGCGCAATTTTCAAGAAAATTTGATAAAATTTGGACCAAACATGTTTTTTGGCACAGGGACGAAAATGGTTGAAATCGGTCCACTATTTCCCCTAGCCCCCATACAACCGTACCACCCGATTACGTCAAATATTCTACTATCTCTCTAAAAATTGGCACAAATAAGTTTTATATAAGTATAAATGACACTGCAGATTTTCGTAAGGATCGGCCCTTATTTAGCCCCCATACAAACCCCCCTTCAAAAAATGTCTTAAACGTCTAAAATTGACTTGTAACCATTTGTATCGCAATGAAACTCTAACCAACAGCTAACTGCTATTTTAAAAATATATCCTTTTCCCAAATTTACCGGGGATCGGCCACATTTGACCTATATAAAGCCTCATTTAGAAATTTTAGTTTTTTTTAATCAATAAATTGCTTAAATATTTTAGAATTATCGTAATATTCAACATAAAAGTTTCTTTATAAAAAATAAAAATTTAAAAATATACTCATGGTGTAGGGTATTATATTGTCGGCCATGCCCGACTATACTTTCCTACTTGTTTTTTCATAACAATAAACGTAAATTATTTTGTTAAAATAAAATATTAATTTTATAAATAAACATCAAAATTGTTTGTTTGTTTTTTTTATGCCAGTCGATTTTGACATTAAGCTCGTACTAGTACAATAACAAAATGCCTGTTGTTATACCCTGCACCACTTTAGTACGGAAAAATTCGTCCTACAAAAATCCTTAGAATCGTTTTCTGGGATAAAATTCGACTTGAATATGTTTTATGGACACATAACATTAATCATTTTACCAAATTTTATTCTGATCGATCCATTAAGCTCCCATATAAGGTTCACTTTATAAATCACTTCAACGCTCATATTTTATTGATTAATTAAGCTATGTGGATTAAATTCGACTCAAAAACATTTTGTCTATATATGAATTCGCCTATGAAATTTATTCCGGATAGGGCTATAATTGGTCATAGATCCCACATAAGGTCCACTTTCGAAATTCACTTAAAAGCAAATATTTCATTGAATTATTAAGTTATTGAGATAAAATAGCTCCTATATAAGGTCCACCTCCAAAAATCAATTAAACTTATATATATGTATATACATATATATATATATGTATATATATAATATATATATATATATATATATATAATATATATATATATATATATATATATATATATATATATATTATATAATATATATATATTATATATATATATATATATGGTTCTTGTAATTATGTATGTAGTTTTGTTTATTGTTCAATAAAAATATGATTTGAGAAAGTTTATATATAAGATTTTAATCTTCTCAGTTTGATGTGTACTGAAATGTGGAAAAGTTAATTTGTTGATAATATATTTACGGATAAGGGGTCATTTAAACTTTTAATAAGGTTGGTTTAGGGCATAGACTGTTCTAGTTAGGCATAGACTGTTCTAGTTATGACATCTGTTCCAGTTGTATTGTTGTTTTCTGTTGGTGTACTTAGGGTGTTTTAGTTTCAGTGTAATTTCTTTTATGTTCTAGTTAATATAAATATTTATTTTGTTGTGCGAAATTGAGATGTGGTGAGGGTTTTGTATGTATGTATGTATGTATGTATGTATGTATGTATGTATGTATGTATGTATGTATGTATGTATGTATGTATATGTATGTATGTATGTATGTATGTATGTATGTATGTATGTATGTATGTATGTATGTATGTATGTATGTATGTATGTATGTATGTATGTATGTATGTATGTATGTCGAAGAGCCATTTGGTATTCTTAGGATTAATGCCCCAGGATTTGCCTATTACTATTCTACATGAGTATATGGCAGCAGTCGCTTTGTTCACTCTGGATTGAGTGTTAAAAAGCCATGATAGTTTTGAATCCAGGATGACTCCTAGATAGTTTGCACTATCAGATAACTCTAACTCAACCCCATTCAAGCGAGGGAGACTGAAAGTGGGTAACTTGTATTTCCTGGTAAAAAGAACAAGTTCCGTTTTGGCTGCATTTACACTTAGTCCACTGTTTGTAATTCTAGTACTCAGTGATCTAAGCGCAGTTTCCATTCTGTGCGATATAGTGTCCAGGTATTTTCCAGATACTACGACAGACACGTCGTCCGCATACGCAATAACCCCGAAGCTCTTGGACCTAAGTTCCACGAGAAGGGGATTCAATGCAATGTTCCATAGTAATGAAGACCTCCACCTTGTGGAGTTCCGCGACTAGCCACTTCGTTACATTTGCTGATCCCATTTTCGAGACGATGACCCTTTAATCAGTAGTCTCTTTATGAAAGCTTGAATAGGCTGGTTTATTCCCAAGCCATGTAAAGCTGATATTATCGACTCAGGGTGTACATTATTGAAAGCCTTCTCAATATAGAGGAAGGCAACAAGTGTGTACTCCCCCTGCTCTAGAGTCTTTTCTATGTGACCCACTAGCAAGTCTCAACGGATTTTCCTTTCATATAGGCATGTTGGGACGCTGATAAGAGGATTGATAGTCATCTTCAGATAATGATCGTTTCTAATGTTTTGAGAAAAAAGGAGGACAGACAAATTGGTCTGAAGTTCTTTGGCTTCGTGTGAGAGGTCTTTCCTTTCCACTTTACACTTGGTCCAGGGTTCTGGTATAACCGAATTAGCCAAGACATAGATGGACTGCATTGTGTTGCAAATCCGCGGGCATAATACCATTAGGACCCGGTGATTTAAATGGTTCAAAACTCTTAATTGCCCAGTTGATCCTATCTTCATTTATAAATATTTTGGCTTCAGCTGGGAGATTTGAGATGTTTACTGGTTGCTGATCGTCCAGTTGCCACATGGTTTCTGAATGAAACTCGGAACTTATCAGATTTTAGAATCTATTTACAGAGGTCTTTTAAGAAATCCAGTCTCCTGTTTTCATCGCCTCGTTCAATAGCCTTCGCGATTCTCTTCGAGATTTCGCAATGTCCGCAGACCACCATGGGGGTCTGCTTCTGCCATTGTATGTCTTTTGTTCACATGCCAGTGAAGTCGCGTGTTCAAAAACGTGGTTTATCGTTTTCGCATTTTCTATGTTCGATATGCTCTCAATAATCGGTACATTCTGGAGCGAACGTGGTTTGGTGGTTGATCGCTGTGGTCGTGAGCCATATAAGCGGATATTACCAATATAGCACCTACACTGGTCTCCCATGTGGCTACTACGGTGTCCTCATCACTGAAATCAGAGAGCATGACTGCTTTTAGCTACTATACAGGATCTAATCTTACCAGATATTCTTTGGTTTCTGGACTAAGGCGAGTTCCTACCCGCCAATGCACATACGGAGGAGTAGAGCAGCCGAGGCTGCTTTGGAGTGGTGGAGATTAATTTGAGTTACTCTCACCATCTCCTTCTGTGTCAATGTGCAACACTGTAACGTTGGCGTCCTCCTTGTCTGAGGCAAGGAGATCGTCCTCGTCAACTGACAGTTCCACTCCGTCAAAGAAACTCTTAACCAACCGAGAGGTTGATTTAGTGGTGCTTTGGCTGAGTGAAACATCAGTCTCGTCGCATGACATCTCTGCAGAAGATTGTTCAGGATCGAGATCATCATATTCCAGCAGTACCTTGTTGTCGCCTCGGTAGACACGGAGTAAGATCGACTCGAAGCCGTAGTAGACCATCCTCTGTTTCTCACGAAGCGGCGCCAGTGAATCAGAAGTCACAGTTTCTTGCGTACTATGTCCCATCTAGATGGGGACATAGCGCCGTCGATGTCACCCCTGTCGATGACAGCACGCGTGAGATGGTCCTTGGCCACCTCACTGAAGGTCCTGTCATGCGGCTTGGGGAGTGACGGTTTTGGACATTTTGTCCCGAGCTGCTAGCCCTGAAGATTGATCTCCTCCTAAGAACGTTGCCGTTTAGGCACGTCTTTGGACGTGAGGGGGGGACTTTTCTCCAGAACAGCCAGTTTTTCCTTAGCCCATTGGAGAGAGGGGCGTTTAGCTGGGTTACCAGCTAAGCGCCCCAAAATCTTAGCGGCGGAGCGCCGCTGTAGAAATGCCCTTCTAGCGGCTGTTATGTGTCTGGGGGTCTTATCTGCCGAGGCGGCCTTGGGAGATGCCGTTTGAGAACCCGAAATCTTGTTCGCAGTTCCCGCATGCATAACCGGCACTGGGGCCGCTACCTTGGCTTTCGAGGCCTTGGTAGTCCCTAACACAGGGGGTTTTATCGGCTTATTGCCAATACGGGCCTGAGCTGCACGTAAACCATGTAAACATTTTGGTAAAATTATTTGGCGCTTCCATCCTTTTCAGCTCCTTGCAAAACCGTTTTCTTAGCAGTTTCCAAATATGATTGCCGTCGGCTCCTTTAATACCAATTTTAAAATTTAAAAATGCGAAAACAGAATTCGACTATTCCTTTCATTAATCATTCCCTAACACATCGTAGAGACATTTCTTTTTTTCCACATTTTCAATCAAATTTAAAATAAAACTTAATTCATCTTCTTTTTCCATTGCCATTTTTTATATTTTCTTTGTAAACAAAAAAATTAAATAACTGATTTCGTACGTAATGAACGACCAATATGGCACTTTGCTTAAGCAAATGACATTTGACGAAACTTAACGAAACGTTGCTTTAAGCTCACGATCGGCAACTCCTGTACACAGTGTATTTTGGCCGTCACTAAATTTACACAGACTTCTCACACGCATAGAAAATACAATTTAGTCTCATCTGAGCTGTCATAGAAGAAGGTTGTCTCGTCGCTCGTTTCTTGCTTTTGCAATGAAAATAAATGAAATTTTATAAACAAAGGGATGGATAATACTAATTATTGTTGTACTTTTTTTAGCATCTACACTACATATTTAGTAGTATTTAGAATTATTAGCTTTTTAAAATGTTTTTTCTTCCCACATAATTTCCAAATTATAATAATTATCAAAAATGTAATGCAATTTTGTTAAATCTGTATCTTAAATATGTATACATTTAGTAGTAGTAGTAGTAGTATATGTCTGCCGATCCTGGCGTTAAACACATTATAGTTTCCCACTAGGCAATTTTTGCCGAATTCGTAACGAATTCGTTCCGACAGTCTGCACAAGTTGCCGATTTCGTATTCGAATTCTGTGCAGAGTTGTCGGTCGGAATTCGGTACGAAATCTGATGTAAATTCCTTGGGATATTCTGAAGGAATTTTCGACAAATCTGATTAAAGACGGAAAAATATCTGATACCATACCTGCCTGATAAATGTCTAATAAAATAACAGACAGTTCGTACAAAAGTCTGATTAAATATAAGAAAAGTTGGATAAATGTCTGATAAAATGTCCGGCAGTTCATAAAAAAGTAAGAAAATGTCCTGAACATTCCGATCAACGTCTGATGAAAACTATTTTCATATGTTTAACTTGTTATGGTTTAATTTTATTAATTTTAATAATAATTTATAAGATACCATTACTCATGACTTCTTAAGGGTGCATAAATAAATAATATAAACTTATAGATTATTTTTTAAATTAATAAAATTAAACAATAATACTTACGTATTATAAACGAAAATAGAGTTCATTGTATACATATAAAAATTAAACCATATAAAATTATGTAATTTTTTTTGCTAATTTTTGTGTATTAACACAGTTTAAAGTAATTTAAACAATAATCATCACATATGCAGATGTTGTTTATTTGATTTCAAGGTACGGATAGCGATCGAATTCAATTCGAGCGATTTAAATATTTCATTTTGCACGAATAAATCTTTTTGACTCTCGAGTTTAAAAATTAAACTCGAGATAAGTGTTGAAAATTTAAAGAGCCTTAAATAGAACTTGAGTTTTATAATTTTGTAAACACAAAAAATTTTAATTTATAACACATAACCAATTTGCCGATATAAAAAAACCGAAAAATAGAAAATGCAATAAAACTATGTACATATGTACATACATGTCCATTAATATGTACATGTATATTATTTGCAGTTACCCAGCCAGCAAATTTGAGTTTAATTTTAGATACACTATAAAGTTTCAATTTTATGTTTCTCAGTGCTAAGTTAAAAAAAATACAAAAACAAAATACAGTACTTTCTAATTTTGATCTTAATTTTGTTTAGTTTTAATGCGTTTTAAAATACCAAAAGCAAAATTAAATGATAATATGTAGATAGAATAAAAATTTCAAAAACTAACACTTTTTAATACACTAAGAAGATAGTTTAATGCAGAATCATTCTTGCTCTCAAAATTCAGAAGTAAATATATTTATTTCATTGTGATCAGTTGTGTGATATATTGTGAAATTTAGATTTTGTAATAAACTGTGTTAATTTAAAATTTAATATATCTAAAACATAGTTTAATATAAAAAAGCATTAGTGAGAGATTAGTGAGTGCAAAACAGTATAATAAAGGAGAAATAAAAAAAATTATTATAAAGTCGCTTTTATAACATAAAAGACTATCAAATCATAACACTTTCCAGCTTCTCTATTGTTATGGCAAAACTGGAAATTTACTACATTTACGAAATTTTATGTTATAAAAAAGTGACTTGAAACTGAAACGAAATGGGCACATCAAGTAAGTATTAAACAGGCGGAACAGTTTCTTCCGAACGGGGTCACTTTTTATTCACTCAGATTATATCAAATTAGATTGTTTTAAACGTTATGGTTACACCTTAGAAAAAAAAATCACATACATGTGTATGTGTGTACTTCACATAAGGCTGCAACATTTGTTTTTTATGAATCACTTATATATACCCAGCAGTTCGACGGGACAGTCCCGAACTAACCACATACCTATCACTTGTGGTGGCTCCCAACTAAAGTGACACTAAAGTGACTGTCTTTCGGAAGTACAAAAAAAAAAAACTTTTAAGAGTATAATCTCTAGGTTTGCATTGACTTTTTGTCGATCTGCTGGGTACATATAATTCTATGTATGTATGTATGTATGTATGTATGTATGTATGTATGTATGTATGTATGTATGTATGTATGTATGTATGTATGTATGTATGTATGTATAATATACATACAAAATTTTGTTTACTTGTATAGAAAATTAAAATTTATTAAACATTTTTTAATGTTTTAGTTTTATACTAAGTCAAAATCGTAAAAATATTAAAAAGAACCATCGAAAAAACGAAAAAGTACAAAAATCTCTCTCAATAAATTCTCATTTAATAACTGTATGTGTTCCGGTTAACCATTATAAAAACGTACCATTTGAAGAAGAGAAAGGTACCAAATAGTCCCCACTTACAGAATATTATTCAGTCAAGACCATGCATGTTAAAATTAATTTTAGAAACTTAAAAAAGTACAATTTATGAGATAAAAAGTACTAAAAAGGAGGACTGTGTATGTTTAATAATCATGTGTTTTGAGTTCATATTAAAGAACATACAAAGAATATCATTTGAAGGAAGAAAAAGTACCAAAAATGGAATTAATTTTACCTAAGTGGAAAGTACTAATAAAAAGAGTACAATTTTTCCCCTTTTTGCTTAGAAAACTAGTCTTTTTCGAGAACAAAGTTTACAAAATGTCCCGTATTTTATTCTACATATCACAGATAAAACTCAAACGATTTAAATCTGCATTCAATTGTTCCAGAAAAATAGTGCTTTCAAAAAGTACCAAACAATTTACTTGAATTTGGTCCTATATAGGCCTTAGTACTCGAATTCCAAAATAATATACCAACATCTTATTTTATGTGAGTAAATAAACTACTTTTTCATATTTTATAAAAATTGGCCCAATGAGTTTGAATATAATTAAATTTCCCGTTTTTTTAATTTTGGTACATTTTTCCCCAGTGAAATAGCAAACATTTGATTACAAAAATATTACAGAGTTAGTCCGTAATTTAATATGAATAATTCATTAAACCGAAAAGTGTTCTTATTGTGTTAAAAAATGTACCATAAATACAATTTTCTCCCTTTTACAACCAAAAGGGACTGAATTTAAAAAAAAGTGCGAAACAGGTGTCTCATAATTTTGAGAGATGTATCCAAAATATTTAGAAAAATTTGATTATGTTAATTAGTTCAAAAGTTATAAAGGGCCAAAAAACTTACGAAAATCACCTGTGTTACACATTTTTACCCCTTAAAAGTACGAATTTCAAAAAAGTACCAGACACCCATCTGCTCATTTTAAGAGTAGATACAGGTGCATTTAAAATTCTTCTTGTATCACTAATATTGTGTAAGATAATTAAGAAAAACAGTTTTAACCGCTTTTTTCCCCTTTTACCCGTAAATGTGCAAATTTCCAAAAATCCATCCTTAGTGGATCTACATAACCAAAAACACATCTACTGTCAAAATTTCATGATTCTAGGTTCAGCCGTTTGGGCTGTGCGATGATGAATCAGTCAGTAACGCAACTCTTTTATATATATAGATAATATTTATTGGATGATTTTTATAACAATACTTCAGAAACATTGTAATAAGTTTTCTGATTTAAGTACTTCTTAGAATGGGTTTATGCAGAACATTTCAGATTTCTGAAAAGAAATCTTGAAAATAATGATATCGCCTTTACTTTCTACATCCAGTTTTGAGAAACAGTGTTGTGTTTCTAAAGTATTTCTAATAAGTTCTTCAGCAATACATAGTTATAAACTAGTTCATGGGAACTAGTTGATAACTCTCCGAAACATAATCTTAATAAACATAATTTCATTATATAGAAGAGGATTTCACATGAAAATAAATAATTTCTAATATTTGAGATAAAAATTATAGAATTGAATTTAAAGTGGAAAATTATAATTTTGTTTGTTATTGGAAGAAAAATATTGTAAAAAAGAAATTATTATTAGAACAACATACATTAATTTGCCTTTTATTCGATTAACCGAATAATTTTGAATTATCCGATTATTATCCGGCCAACTTGAAACCCCAAATAATTATATGTCGAATAAACCGAATAGGACAAAAACCCGAATAATTAAATACTCTAGTATGTATGAATGTATGTATGAATTTCTAAATTTCCTTTAGAAATTTACAGAATTAACGGGAAAATTTTTGTTAGACATTTTCTGACATCAGTGTCAGATGGTAGCACCAACAACCACCACAAGTAGATGACCCAAGATGTCTGCTTGTAAACCAAAACCGCCTTCTGGTGTGAGTAAAGGTCGACCACGATGTCGGATTCCTCTGCTGCACCTCCCCCTACATTGGGCGAGAAAGTGTCTCTCGCGTAAGCGGTGGGCGAAAAGCCTCCTGGCTAGACTAAATGGCTCCAATCCACCAGCTGAGGCAGAAGTAGACCGAGATCTATTGGCTACATCCCAACTGAGCCTCATGACCCGTCGGAAATTCTTGCGTTCCTCCAAAGCGGAAATCCTCACATAACTAGCCACAATACCGTATCCTCATCAATGGGAACCGACAGAAAGACGACTGTTGTCCTTAACAAGGAAACTAATCCTTCAGTTAATAATAAATGTATTAAAGCCTGTATTCTGGCCAAAAAAAAAAACTTAGATATATTCATCATCCTTGGTTACAGTGATGAGGATACGGTAGCGGCTGCACTGGGTACTGGAAACGTATCATCTTGCTCCTTAGCTGCTATATGGTGCATGACCACGGCGACCAACCACCAAATGACCTGGTCGGAGACCTTGTGCGCAAAGCGAATAGGCGTCACGGTCCTGTGATAATTGGCTCTGATGCAAATGCTCATTACAGCGTCTGGGGTAATTCAGACATAAAGAGTAGAGTTGAATGTTTACTTGACATTCTATTAGAATTTAATATGTTCATAATTTACTTTTATTGTGGCAAACAGAAAAGAAGTTCTGGTTATTACAGCCATATAGTAGTACATAAAGGCGAAACTGAAGAAGTTTTCAAAAAAAGTTTTTATTCTCTTCACACAGACGAGCTCTGAGAGA
This sequence comes from Lucilia cuprina, assembly GCF_022045245.1. Lineage (NCBI taxonomy): Eukaryota > Metazoa > Arthropoda > Insecta > Diptera > Calliphoridae > Lucilia > Lucilia cuprina. Next base: position 51,921,379 of record NC_060952.1, on the reverse strand, counting down.
ATGAAACAAACTTGTGAGAACTAATGTCACTTACTAAACTTAAAATTTTCTTCGCAAAATTGCAATGATATTAGCACGTATTAGTTTTTCTTATCACTTAAACTTAATGTTTATTATTTTTTGCAACACTTTTCATTAATTTAAAACCCCGAAAATAATTTATATTTTGCAAACGAAAAAAAAATATTTTTTATTCTTTGCCATTTAATTTTAATTAAAACTGAAAAAAGAAAAGTTGTACATTTTCGTATTGAAAATTAAAAAAGTATTTTACATACTTTTTTTCATTTTGCATCAGTGCAGAAAAAATGACGAAAAGACGTGTTAATAATATGTTTTAAGATAAAATATCTTTTCCAAAAAATAATTAACTAATATTTTCATTCACTAGCATATAAAATTCCATTATTAACACACAAAAAAATAACGTCAAAAAATACATTTTTTATTTGGTACCTTTTGATCAACTGCGTTTATTTGTGTGCTTCTACTAATACATTTTCACCAGTTAGGTCTTTGATAGGCGGCTTAAGTCCTTGACAATTAGTTTCGCCTATATACTACTATATGATTACAGCTATTAGCATAGAGAAACATAGAGAGGAAACCTGTCAAAATTTTTTTGAAAACATAAAGTAGGCTGTTCACACATATGGGTATTGTGTATTCAACATACCACCTGTTAGATTTCCCCACAGTCATTTGTCAAAGTAAATGTAAATAAATTAAATATTTTTAGTTTTGTATAAAATATCAAAATTATGAATGTATGTTTCCGTATTCGTCTGGATTTTTATACCCTCCACCACCATCAGTGGTGATAGAGGGTATATATAACTTTGTCGTTCCGTGTGTAACACCAAGAAATATTCATCTGAGACCCAACAAAGTATATATATTCTTGGTCCTTATGAAATTCTGAGTCGATTTAGCTATGTCCGTCTGTCTGTCCGTCTGTCTGCCTAAAACACGCTCACGTTAAAACTAAGCCAAGGACATCAACCAAATTCACCGAAAATATTTGTTGTTATCCTAAGCAGTTTGGTATTGAAAATGGGCAAAATCGGTTCACATCGGGAAAAGTTATGAATCAAAATTTGAAACAACCTCGAAAAAATAGGCATTTTTTACACATTCTGATGTAATTTTCTCGAAAACTATGCAGGATAATTCCATAAAAATCGGCATATATTCGTTTCCGCACAAAAGCTTAATACCTGTGGAAAATCGCCAGAATCGGTCCACAATTTCATATACCTCCCATACAAAAGTACATATTCCCGGAAATTTGGTTTTTTGTTAATAACTTCCGTCGTTATATCGATATCTTCACAAAATTTTAGAAATTAAAGTTCTATGATAATAGAATTTATTCAGAGGAAAAATTTTTTGGATGGATCCATAATTGGTCATAGCTCCCATACAAGGTCCCCTCCCGAAAATCACTTAAACGCGCATAACTCATTACTAAATTAAGATATCGATAAACAATTTGGTACATGTATTGCTCTTATATACAAAATATTACAATGAAAGCTTTTTTGGATCGGTCCATAATTGGTCATAGCTCCCATACAAGGTCCCCTCCCGAAAATCACTTAAACTCGCATAACTCATTACCAAATCAAGATATTGATATAAAATTTGGTACAGGTATTGCTTTTATATACTGAAATATAACAGTGGAAGTTTCTTTGGATCGGTCCATATTTGGTCATAGCTCCCATACAAGGTCCCCTCCCGAAAATCACTTAAATGCACATAACTCATTACTAAATTAAGATATCGATATAAAATTTGGTACAATTATTGCTTTTATATACAGAAATATTACTATGAAAGCTTTTTTGGATCGGTCCATAATTGGTCATAGCTCCCATACAAGGTCCCCTCCCGAAAATCACTTAAACTCGCATAACTCATTACTAAATAAAGATATTGATATAAAATTTGGTACATGTATTGCTCTTATATACAGAAATATTACAGTGAAAGCTCTTTTGGATCGGTCCATAATGGGTCATAGCTCCCATACAAGGTCCTCTCCCGAAAATCACTTAAACTCGCATAACTCATTACTAAATTAAGATAATCATATAAAATTTGGTACAAGTATTGCTCTTATATACGGAAATATAACCATGGAAGTTTCTTTGGATCGGTCCATATTTGGTCATAGCTCCCATACAAGGTTCCCTCCCGAAAATCACTTAAACGCACATAATTCATTACTAAATTAAGATATCGATATAAAGTTTGGTACAAGTATTGCTCTTATATACAGAAATATTACAAAGAAAGATTTTTCCGATCGGTTCAAATTTGGTCATAGCTCCCATACAAGGTCCCCTCCCGAAAATCTTTTAAACGCGCATAACTCATTACTAAGTTAAGTTATTGATATAAAATTTGGTAAAAGTATTCTTATATACAGAGAAATAACATTGTGAAATGTTTTTCCGGACGGTCCACAATTGATCATAGCTCCCATAAAAGGTCCCTTTTAGAAAAACACACATACAAGGTTCCCTTCCGAAAATCAGAAAAAACGCACATAACTCATAACCAAATGTTTATATCCATACATTTAGCAAAACATTGCTCTTATGTACATAAATTCACTATAAAATTGTTTTATGACCGGTCCATATTTCGTCATAGCTCTCATACTAGGTCCAGAAAATCACTTAGATTCACAATATTTATTACCAAGTAGAATTCTGAAATATTGTCTTTATGTACATAATTGGTCATAGCTCCCATACAAAGTCCTTTTACGAAAACCTCTAAACGCACATTACTTATTACCAAATTAAGCTATTGATACATAATTTGGCAAAAATAATAGTTTTGTATACTTCTATTTCTCTTGTACTAGGTCCAGCCCCTAAAAGCGCTTTAACCGTATTTAAAGAGCATTATCAATTTGTGTTGAACAAAATTTTGTGTAGAACAAAATTATATATGTATTTGTATTTTGAAAATCTATAAATCTTCCACACACATACAAACATGCAAATTACTAATTTTATAATGTTCAATGAATCTTGGAATTGTAATAGATTTAACTTTTGGGATTTTTTCTATTAAAGACATGAGAAAACTTATTTCTACAAATATTTGATCAATTAGAAAAGTAATAACATAGAAGTAGCTGGTGGAGGGTATTTAAGATTCGGCACAGCCGAATATAGCACTCTAACTTGTTATTTTTTGTCTTGTTCCGGTTATTGCAGTGGTCCCTTCAGGATGGCTGTGGTTTAAACACAAAATTACGGGTTATACCTATTCGGGATAAGTTCGGTGCTGTTGCCGAAAAAAATAACAGATACATAAGTGAATATGCTTTACCTGAACACCTGTCGTGTTGACCTTATAAGACCACTTGGTAAGCTTTTGAGACGACTCACCACCACCACTTTGTGGTCCTTAAACTTTGCTAATGTACTCGAGCTACCTAATCTCTGACCATTGCTTAACTACAGAGATGCAAAAACATCACTTCAATATTCAACAACGAATGTGTGATTCGGCAATAGCACCTACAGACGTAATCAGTGGATACACTGTGATCTGGTATGGACAGAGTAAACCCTAAATATACCCTGACTAAGACCACTTGGTAAGCTTTTGAGACGACTCACCACCACCACTTTGTGGTCCTTAAACTTTGCTAATGTACTCGAGCTACCTAATCTCTGACCATTGCTTAACTACAGAGATGCAAAAACATCACTTCAATATTCAACAACGAATGTGTGATTCGGCAATAGCACCTACAGACGTAATCAGTGGATACACTGTGATCTGGTATGGACAGAGTAAACCCTAAATATACCCTGACATGGAAGGCAAATTCATTGGTATCACATTTATAAGATACTTTACATACATCATTATTCAACTCTGCACACCGACACACTCATTGAGAACAACAACTGAGTAAGTAAGGTCCGTATAACCCTACATCCATCCCGTATGATATAAATTTGACACCAACTCATTTCCAACGCTGTTATCTCAGCTATAGCACCGAACTTATCCCGAATTATAGACTTTACCGTGCACCGGTCTTTTAAACAATATTCTCTTCCCGGGTTTAAACCGCAGCCATCACGTACATACCGAATGGAACACTCCAAAAACCGGGACAAGACAAATATGGAAACTTAGCCCCGTGGTATCAAATTACAAGGCTGCCTGGTTTGGCCCCTGTTCAATTAATTTCAAGGAATGTCCGATGATACATTTAACATCACCAGTTTATAATCCTGGTATACAGGGAAGAGTTGGTGTCAAAGAAATAAATTACTGAATGTGTCGAGTGTTTTCTCTTGAATTTGGGTCACCTACATCTGTTTATTTTGCCGAAGTTATGTAAAATTTAAAAAATAAATAAAAAATTGCTGTGGTGAAAATGTCAGAATAATAAATTAAAATGTCGTTACCCAGCAAACACAGAGTGTTCATGTAAAGTCTAGAAAGGTTGTAAATCTTTAAAACTCTAAATCGAATGTAAACGTTAAATCAGTTTCTCTTTTAAAGTTTTCTCTTTTAAAGTTAATGTTTAATATTAAATAAAATTAATAACATTTTTTAAAACGCTTGATTATGTGTTTGTTGGGTTATTTAAAATATGGGGAATATACTAATACTACCATAAGTTTTTTTACTACTACATTCAATCGACACAGGTCTTTGACAACAGACTTAGGTCCTTGACAGCAGAGTTTCCGCTCTATATAGTCTATAGCTATTAGTACAAACTACCCTGGTACAAACTAAGTAGTTGAATGTTTACTTGACATTCTATTAGAATTTTATATGTTCATTATCTACTAGGGTATTCAATTATTCGGGTTTTTGTCTTATTCGGTTTATTCGACAAATAATTATTTGAAGTTTTACGTTAGCCGGTTAATAATCGGATAATTAAAAATTATTCGGTTATTCGAATAAAAGGAAACTAGATGTTATTATTGCTTTTAATAAAAATTTTCTTGATATACACCCTGTAACAATTTTGAAAAAAGCATTCACACTTTGAAAAGTTGATAAGCATGTGAAAATAGATTCCACTTATAGAATTGCGTACTCCGATTTTTATGTCAAAGTTTTAAGAACTACAAACGAATATTTAAAATATTTATATGTATTTTATAATGCCAATATTGGTATCAAATGAAAGCTGGGAATCTGTACATTCTATCTATATTATTTACCTGTCTCACTTAGAGAAAACACGAAAAAGAAATTAAATTTAAAAAGGTTCTATTTTCGACTCAAAAACTTTTAACTACTTTTTTATGACAAAGATTTCCTTTTCTTTGAAGATTTTTAATTCTTTCTTGATGATTTAAAATAAATTATATTATTTTGAAGCAGCTTCAGTCAGCCTCATTTGAAATTAATATTAATATTAATTTAATTAATATTAATTTAATATAAATTTGGAATTCCATCTTTTGAAATTGGATGTCTTTTAAACTTTAAAGTCCTTTTACAGGAGCATAATAGCTGATTATGAAAAACTGAGTACACAAAGTTAATACTTAATGGTCCAAAACATCTATGCGTACAGTAGTACGCATGTTACTGAAAACTTATTAGAAATACTTAAGAACAATGTCCCAAAAAAACTGGTTATAAAAAAAGCGATATAATTATTTACATGATTTCTTTACAAAAATCATTAAATAAATTTTCTTTATTATAGAAAATTGATCAAGAAATTAAGAAAAGAAATTAAGAAAAGAAGAAAATTTATTACAAAAATATTAAATTTTGTAGAAAATACATAGAAATTTTACTGCTAAATAGTGAGTTTTTCTTAATCGGTTAATTGACTGAAATTATTCGGTTTATTCACTATTTGAAATTTGACAATTTTCATTTATTCGAACGATTAATCGTCAAAAATTAATCGATTAACCGAACGACGATTAATCGTTTGAATACTCTATTATCTACTTTTATTGTGGCAAACAGAAAAAAAGTTCTGGTTATTACAGCTATTAGTACAACCAGTGTACACTTAATAAGGTAGCCTCGTCCGCACAGCTGATCATCAGCTTTTACAATCTTATCTGTCAAAATTCCTGTTTGTTTATATAGAAAAAAAAATCGCAAAAGGTGTAAAAATTTTAAAAAGTGAAGAAAATTATGGTTTTAAAGGAGTTTTCTAGGTCAATCGTGATTAAATGTCTTTGTTATCCTTCTCTCTTGATAAAAAAAGAAAATCTTTAGCTCCGGCATACGTTCCAAATCAGTTTCAACTATTTTTAACACGACCAATCACTTTTCACAAAAAACACGTTTAATTCGGAAAATTGGTCTTCCCAATAGATATAGTTATGATTTTCAGACATTCCACGTTTAATTAATATAATATATTAATATTAATAGTTAAAAATTTAAATAATTGCTAAAAACTCATATTTTTATTGTGTTTATTTGTTGCTTTTTCATTCTACACACACAGCTTTTTTTGACAGATGGGATTATTCTACAATAACAAATCGCCTGTTGTTTTTGTATTGTTGTATTTGTTGTAGCGACGAGGCTACCTTATTAAGTGTACACTGAGTACAACCTACATAGCTCAGATTTCGTTCCGAATTCTGATCGACGGCTCTGTACGTTTTTCCGAATTTGTTTTTTAATTTTTTGACATTGTTATGTACATACATATGTTAGCTTTTATTGTTTTTTTTTCATTGACTTGCTGCAAAGATCTGTCTAAGGCGAATTCATACAAGGTGGTGTTCAAGGCGAATTCATATAAGGTGGTGTTAATCAATCAGCTGATAATGTTTTTTAATTCGCCTGGTTTTCCTAGGTGTCAAAGTTTGTTATTGTTTACATTTTTATATTTTAAAATGTCCGTTAAAAAGAGAAAAACTTCGTTAATATTTTGAATTATTTATGTAAAAAGTCTGAAAATATTAAGCATCTCGTAAACAAATATCATTTTATTTTAATAATGACATAATTGGTATGTATACAAATATGTTATTTAAGAAAAATATTTTTTCTATCAAATGTTAACATATTACACAATATTGTTTTACATTTTATATTAAAATTGTGTAGATAACGTGATTAACTAAACAAAATCTATTTCGGAACACTTAATATTAAGAATCGCAGATGAAGTATTTTCCCAGATGGCGGCAGCTGACTTCTACGTTATGGCTTAATTTTGAAATCTATTAAATGTTAACAAATTAAAAATATTGTTTTATATATACACTATGTAGATAAAGAGATTAACTAAAAAAAGTCTGTTCCGGGACGCTTTCTATAACAAAACCCATATGATGTATTTACCCGTCCGGCGGCTGCTACATTATGGCCAAATATTGAAAATTACTCCGCCGGAGTAGAATTCGCAACAAATATTCATTCATTCGTAATATAATATTTTCATGAATATGTACTTTTTTATGTTTATTTTTCACAAAAAATTAAGTTTTACTTAATTTAAGGCAGTTACTTAAATTTGCAAATTAAGCTGCCGGAATAGAATTTTTCGTTTGAAGAAAACCAATTTTTCGTTTAAGAAAACCAAAAGCAAAAACAAAATACATGGGAAATGTTGTAATTGCAGAACTGCCACCAGCAAGGCGAATTCAGATAAGGTGGTGGCAGTTCTTCAACAAAAACATTTCCCATGTATTTTGTTTTTGCTTTTGGTTTTCGTAAATGTCAAAAACCATAAGTACGGCGAATTCATTTGATGAAAAATTTTTGTAAAATGTTTATATTATATTAAAAATAAAGATAAAGATATTAAAATTGTTGAGGAAAATATATTCTGAATTGTATAATGTTTGTTTCAAAGGAAAAATTCTATTCCGGCAGCTTAATTTGCAAAATTTAAGTAAGTGCCTCAAGTTAAGTAAAACTTATTTTTTTGTGAAAAATAAACATAAAAAAGTACATATTCATGAAAATATTATATTACGAATGAATAAATATTTGTTGCGAATGGGTAATTCTACTCCGGCGGAGTAATTTTCAATATTTGGCCATAATGTAGCAGCCGCTGGACGGGTAAATACCTTATATGGGTTTTGTTATAGAAAGCGTTCCGGAACAGACTTTTTTAGTTAATCTCTTTATCTACATAGTGTATACATAAAACAATATTGTTTAATTAGTTAACATTTAATATTTTTTTAAAATTAAGCCATAACGTAGAAGTCAGCTGCCGCCAGCCGGGAAAATACTTCATATACGTTTCTTAATATTAAGTGTTCCGAAAGAGATTTTGTTTAGTTAATCACGTTATCTACATAATTTTAATATAAAATATAAAACAATATTGTGTAATATGTTTATTTATTTATTTTTTATTAATTTATTTATTAATATGTTTAATAGAAAAAATATTTTCCTTAAATAACATATTTGTATACATACTAATTATGCCATTATTTAAATAAAATTATATTTGTTTACGAGATGCTTGATGATTTTTTACATAAATAATTCAAAATATTAACGAAGTTTTTCATTATTTAACGGACATTTTTAAATATAAAAATGTAAACAATAACAAACTTTGACAGCTAAGAAAACCAGGCGAATTAAGAAAAAAATATCAGCTGATTGATTAACACCACCTTATATAAATTCGCCTTGGCCACCACCTTATCTGAATTCGCCTTGGTGTTATTGAATCAGCTGATAATTTTTTTCTTAATTTGCTTGGTTTACGTAGCTGTCAAACGTTGTTATTTTTTGCATTTATTCATATAAAAATTTCCGTTAAACGGAGAAAAACTTTGTTTATATTTTTTATTATTCAAGTAAAAAATTTAAAAATACCAACAAATATAATTTTATTTAAATAATGATATAATTGGTATGTACTTTATTTAAGAAAAATAATATTTTTTTATTAAATGTTAACATATTAAACAATATTGTTAATATTTTATATATACATTGTGTATATAACGTGATTAACTTAAAATAATATCTTCCTGAACACTTTATATCATATACCGGCGGATAGAGAGGCAGATAAAAAAAATCACCACTACACAATGTTGCCACAACAAACGTTTTTTTCTAACCAAAATCCGAATAAAAAATAACCAAATTAAGAAAAAAGTAAACAAAATTATTTTTATTTGCTTACATTTGGACATTAAAATAACAAATTCATTTTCTGAAGTGGAACTTGTAACTATATTAAATTTCGTCGCTAAACTGCTATTATGAAGACAGTTATGAGCGTTAAAGTAACTTTCTGTAGGGGATCTTATATGAGACGTATGGTCAATGTGGGACTAATTCTCATAAAATCTGACAGAGATATTTTAGTTCCTTTAAAACTTGATTACGTTGAATTTTGTTGCTATATTGCAGTACATTGTGAGCTTTAAAGTCATTTTCTGAGGAGACTTTTAATGAGGGATAGAGTCAATTATATACCGATCCTCATAAACTTTGACAAAAATACATTTCCAAAAAACTTTTGAATTTCAACGCTATATATGCTTTTTTAAGCCATAAAGTAATTCTCTGAATAGGGTATAATATGGGGGCAAGGTGCAATAGTTGACAGTTGTTGGGTTAACTAAAAATATTTTGACAAAATATTTCAGTTTTACATTCATAACTTCAGCAATATTTGTAAACGTAATCTATCCAAATTATCCGACAAATTGACCAAAATTTAGAATTTAAGACGGTAAAATAAAAACAAGTATACAACATCATCTAGAAAATGTAAATAAAGAACTAAAAGTCATGGTGAGATATTTAGTAGAAGTCATAGGTCAGGAGTATGAAATCTTTACATATATCTCGATTATTGTTCGTCGTACGAGATTAGATGTTATTACAACTTTTGTAGACAATACAATTTAATTTTCCTTAGCTGTGTTACTTAAAATATCAGTTTATTAATACTTTAAAGATAGTGTGATACTATTCTTACATCAATTAGCAGAAAATACTTTATTAATTCATTTATCTTAGAATTTCGTCAAATTAGCACAGTAACTGTTTATGAAAAATTTCAAATAGGTACAGAAGTTGCAATTATACTTTAAATTAAATTTAGAGGACATAATCTACTAAGTACGTAGACTATTCCCACCAAAAAATCGAAATACGAAATATATCCTACTTCGTTTTTTCATATAAGTACCTCGATTTCTTTGCATAAAAAGTTCCAATAGAAATATTAACGGAAGGACGGACGAGTTTGAATCGACACAAAAAGCAATTTTAAGTTTATGGATGCACCAAAAGGATAGAGAGGATCAATTATTCACGGTGTTAGATTGGCTAGTGTAAATAAAATAACATTAATGTGTTGTTATGATCTAAATCAACTCATTTAATATGTGGAAAATGTAAAGGTCCTTTTGCTAAATCCTAAACCAATTAAGATATCGAAAAATACCTTTGTGCACATAAGTATAACCAGTAGATGTACAAATTGCAGTAATAAAAAAATTTCGAATAGTAAAAAAAAAATCCACATATTACCAAAATTCAAAACAGGGACGATATGTTTATTTACATAGTTGATTTAAAACTAAAAGAGGTTTTTTTAAATTTTATTTTTAGAATAAAAGCAAACAGCATTTAGTTCAATTGTTTGCAAAAAATAACCAAAACGAAAAAATAATTCACATATACACATGCAAAATAAAAATAATCAATTTTGGTTAATAATAACCAAAGTGGCAACGCTGCCACTACACACACACTATTGGCATTTTTTTCATTGAAATTGCACTGAAAAAAATATTTGTTTTTTTTTTTAATTTTGAAGATTAAATTGCATTACTGTAAAAAGTGAACATTTATAAACAATGTGTAATCAATGTGAAGAAATACATAGAAACAACAATTCTAATTAAAATGTACAAAAAAAGTATGAAACAAGATTAACCTATTTACTTTCATTGTTATGCATTCCAGAAAATTATTTAGAGTGTACGATGTTTTTGTAAATTATGCTCTTGCTTTTGCAAGTTGTTTTTGTTTTTTCAAGTTGTGTTTGCAATTCCTTTAACAAAGCGACATCAACCTACTTTGTTGAATGCTGTCAAGCAACTAAATAAAATATTTGTATTTTTGATGCTCTTGTTTAGAGGTTCTTATGCGATCAAGGTATATTAATTTTATAAGGTAGAGTCATCGGCGAATTCAGAATACCGAGCGAATTGGTTATATTTTTTTTATATGTAGTTTGACATTGTGCCTGCACTTGAAGGCGAATTGGCTGTCAGGGAAAAATGTCAAAAACAGCCGACAAATAAATCAAAGCGAATTTTTGTTAAACAAAAAATGTTTATAAATTTGAATCTGTTTGTAATTTAATTTGATGTTTTTAAAAATAAAACTAATTTCGTGTAGTATTATTATTGGTTTTAAAACATAAACGAATTTAACAGCATAAATTATGTCTTTAATCACAAATTTGACATTAACAAAATGAAAACAAAGTTTGACATTTACAAAATTTAAACAAAGTTTGACATTAATTCTACACCACGGCGAAAAATGAACATAGTAGCAAAAAACGATCAGCTGTTCTGATAACACTACCTTATAATTAATATATCTTGTATGCGATCGTGTTGTGTACATGTAATTTGCCGAAAATCTTCGTTGTCAGAACAATACTAGCGCCGACGTCTGCTTTATATTAAGAAATGTATATGAAGAATTTAGCCAGACAGCGGCAGCTTGTTTTTACGTAATGGCTTAATTCAGAAATGTTAACAAATGTTAATACTTTAAAATATAAAATTATTAGAAGGTAGTTTCAATTTTAATTTCACCCTGATTAACAATCTAAGAATTAAGGAGATTTAAAGTTTATCTTTAAAATCATAAATAATAAAAATATTGAAAAATAAACTAACAAATTTTATTCTTTTTAACAAATAAGATTCAACAAAATTGGGAGAAAAAATTGACCGTGCTGATGAAGTTTAAGTGCCACACAGTGGTATAGGAAAAAAAAAGAGGGAAATAATTCGGTAACTTCTAAACGGTTAATCCGATTTTAATGAAATTTGGTATGCACAAAAAGGAGGTGTTGTCGAGTTTAGGTTTTGAATTTGGACCTTATAGGCCAACCAGGGGCCCGGCGGGGGGTCCTCAAATTAGGACACCTCGGCTATGTTAAATTTTTAAAACGATCTTATTTCTTCATTTGAGTTCCGATTTAAAAAAAATTTCGTACATAGCATCTTCTCATCGAGCACTATAAAAAATGTTGTAGCAGTAAATTATCTCTTATAGTTTAGGATATATTCGCATTTGAAAATTAAAATTTTAAAATTTTTACCGTCCTTACTTTAGTTTTTTGATAATAGCGGGTCCAAATATTCCCGATGTTCGCCATTTCTTTTTTTATTCGCTTAACAACAAGTCTATATATCAAGCAGTGAAAGAATTATGTAAAAATCATGACTGAGTCCAAAGTTATAGGCATTTTAATTTAA
>NC_060952.1:51907701-51908797 GCF_022045245.1 Lucilia cuprina | reverse complement strand
GCACGATATAGTCCGAACAGAAAGAGCTAGGGTAAATATTCTCTATTGCTTGAATATTCTCTACTGATAAGATATGTTTTGTATTATAAATGAAAATATCGGTTGATGTCTTTACCTAGCCTCCATTACAAAAGGCCCCGGAATATGTGTTTAAAAATTTCTCAATGTATTTTACACTTTTTCTTAATATGGCAACGCTCTTTTGAATATTTACACAAATAATAAACTTCAAACATCTCCTTTCTTGTCAACAAATTCATATTGAAACAACCTTCTATATTTTTAAATCATGGTATGAACGCTCTTGCATAGATCGGACTTTATTTAGATTTATTTTACAAACCAAATATTGTTTCATGGTGGGTCTAAGAAATTATAAACTGCATTCACAATGCAAGGAAATACGTGTTGTAAAACGGAAGCAATCTGTTAAAAAAACCCACACATAAACTAAGAAAAATGGTATTACTGGAAGAAGAAACTCGATCTGAAGTTCGAACTTCCATGGTTATTGAACTTTTATAAAAATTTCCAGTTTATCATTCACTTCTTCAACTTTGTATTATGGTCATGATCATGACATGTGTATTCAATTTATACTAGGCATGATGCTATAGTATTGAACGGCTTTGTGAAGCTTTTATAGCAGCACCGTTTATGATTTAGCATAAATAATTCTTGCACACCAAAGTACTTCCATAAAAATAACATTTATCATCACTTCAAAAGAAGCACTAATTGATTTTTTACCATCTGTGGAAGAGATGTTTATTGACTTTCAAAGAAGCGAAGAAATCGCTATTTTTTTAATTGAAAGTATATTTTTTGTACTGAAGTTTTTTGAATTCGTTTTTAGAAAAGAACATAAAAATTACATCCTTCCTGTGTTAAAATCATCAATTCTTTAGGCCTTTTTCAGTACTTCCATTAAATAAATTCTACATCTTTTTCACTTCATTGGAAGTTTTTTTTTTTTTTGTTTAAATGGCACACAGTGGTATAGGAAAAAAAAAAAGAGGGAAATAATTCGGTAACTTCTAAACGGTTAATCCGATTTTAATGAAATTTGGTATGCACAAAGAGGAGGTGTTGTCGA
>NC_060952.1:51905043-51907601 GCF_022045245.1 Lucilia cuprina | reverse complement strand
ATTTAAAATCAGCCCAATCGGCCCATAAATAACGACAAATCCAATCCATGCACATTTTTCGTACATGTTTATAAAAAACAATAAAGAAACAAAAACAAAACACAGTATCAAACGGTCAATTTTTTATTATTGTGATTTGTTCTTTATAAACAACACAAAGCAAATAATGAATATTACGTTACGTTGTTATTTGCTAGAAACATGAAATTAAGTATGTAGAGCCTGGATTAGGCGAGAACACATAAAAGGGGATTTTTTTGTTCTACAAAAGGTACTTTTTGAATTTTCTATAATATTGAACCTAGAAACGTGAAATTAAGTATGTAGAGCCTGGATTAGGCAAGAACACATTAAAGGGGACTTTTTGGTACATTTTCGTTTTACAAAAGGTACTTTTTAAATTTTCTACAATATTGAACCTAGAAACATGAAATTTGGTACGTACTTACGGACTTTTTGGTACTTTTTCGTTCTACATAACATACTTTTTAAATTTTCTATAATATTGAGCATAGAAACATGAAATTTAGTATGCAGAGCCCGGATTAGGTATCAGCACATAAAAGGGGACTTGTTGGTACTTTTTGTTCTACAAAAGGTACTTTTTGAGTTTTCTATAATATTGAACCCAGAAACATGAAATTATGCATGTAGGGCCTTGATTAGGTAAGAACCTATAAAAGGGGACTTTTTGGTACCTTTTCCTTGTACAAAAGGCACTTTTTGAATTTTCTATTATATTGAACCTAGAAAAATGAAATTAAATTTGTAGAGCCCGGATTAGGCAAAAACACATAAAAGGGGACTTTTTGGTACTTTTTCGTTCTTCAAGAGGTACTTTTTGAAATTTCTATAATATTGAACCTAGAAACATGAAATTAAGTATGTAGAGTCCGGATTAAATGAGAACCCATAAAAGGGGACTTTTTGGTACTTTTTCGTTCTTCAAAATATACTTTTTGAAATTTCTATAATATTGAACCCAGAAACATGAAATTGCATGTAGAGCCCGGATTAAATGAGAACCCATAAAATGGGGACTTTTTTGTACCTTACCGTTTTACAATTGGTATTTTTTGATTTTTTGTAATAAAATTCGTACTGTGAAGGTGAAGGGTATATAAGATTCGTCACAGCCGAATATAGAACTCTTATTTTTCTTAGTATCTGTATGATGATATTAGGCAAAGTTATTGTTATTGCTGTGTAAAAATTTTAGTGTGGGATTTAAATGGGTTTGGAAGTTATAGGAGTTTTTTTTAGCTCCATTTATAATTTCCATTGCCTTTTATATATTTTAACAAATTTATGGTTCAATAAATTTAGGTTTTAATGCCGAATAATGTTAAAATTACCACAGACCATCAAATTAATGTTATAAATATAATGGTGAATAATATATGAAATCATATCTTATATACTTGAAATATTGGAGGTCATAGGTCAAAATAATATTTTTTTATATTTCATATATTCATGCATCCTACGAATTTAGAAGTCATTACAAAATTTGTAGAGAATCAAATTTACGGATTTTTGGTTTCAGACAATTTTTTCGTATTATTGAGTTATAGCCATTTTTCGTTCATTTGAGATATGTTTTTCTAACCTCAATATGATCTGTGGTAATTTTTACTTCATTAGGCATTAAAACCTAAATTTATTGGTTCATAAATTTATTAAAATAAGAGACAGAAAATAATTATTATCTATGAAATTTTTTACTCACTCAGTAATTTTTATTTATTCAAACAAAATCAATCAATGATTTTATTTTTCAAAACAATGAATAAAAATCATCTAAAGAATTTTCGAATTAAGTTTCTACAAAATCTCAGCAAATTTGGTCGATCATATCTGTGGTAAAGAAATTTTATCAATTTTCTATTAATATTTTCTGAGAAATGAAATACAAACCAAATAAAATTTTTAATTTAAATATTTTTAAAGAAAAATAATAACAATTGCTGTCACTGGTTAAAATATATAAAAGGCACTCATTTCCTATGGACTTCCAAACCCATTGAGATCTCACTCTAAAATTTTTACACAGCAATAACAATAATTTTCCTATTTGCCATAAAAATATTAAGAAATAAATATCCTTCTTTAAGAAATTCAATGATAAAGGACATTTTCTACTATATGGTCCTTGGGCCAGGACCTCTTGTAATTTTAATAAAATGTTAAAAACGAGTACTCAAAGACCTGCCGAACGAAACATCATTTGCCAAAATGGGATAACTAGTTTCAAAGTTATTCCGTCATCAATATTTTTAATTTTGAACAAAAATACCTACTTAGAAGGCGCATAAAATACGAAAAGAATGTGTTAAGAATACAATTTATACGTCATAGAAACCGCAATTAGGAGTAGAATTCATGTTTCGAGTTAGAACTAAATAAAAAGTTATACAAATTTGAACTGGTCGAAATGTCTGTAGAATTACTATGTATATTAGAGTATTCAATTATTCGGGTTTTTGTCTTATTCGGTTTATTCGACAAATAATTATTTGAGGTTTTACGTTAGCCGGTTAATAATCGGATAATTAAAA
>NC_060952.1:51903161-51904943 GCF_022045245.1 Lucilia cuprina | reverse complement strand
TTATCTATTGTACTTGTTATTAACGTGTCTAGCTGCTCTGTTTTTTTAAATTTTTCTTCGTCACCATAGCCATAAAACTATAAAAATAAAATTCAAAATGCGTCCACTTTTAGTTCGGTTGTCTCTTCATCGGATATGACTGTCAGTTATCAGGAATATTAATTGATTTGTGATTAACGAAGGTCAATCATAAATAATCCAAATAACTATAAACAATTGTTAAAATTACGAGATAAATATGAAGTCTTTTGTTCTTATATTGTTACCGTGTTATTTTGGTTGTATTTTTGGTGCACCACCAACAAAATTTGATAAAGATAATAAAGAGATCGACAGCAAAAATAAATCATATGTCCAAAATCTTTTACCATCCAGTCTTATCGAAAGTAGTCAATTGCAAAGTGAGCACAACCAGAATCGAAATAGCCGAAATTTAAATGATTTTCCATTCGTTCAGCATTCAACTGGTGCTCAGCATGTTTATTTGCCTTATTCCATAAACCATAATACTACTAGTAATACTCAACAGAATCCAGAAATTGTAGATCTACAGGTACCATCATCCGCAAATACAAACAGAGTACTGTTGCAGCTACCTAGTCAGCAGGTGCCATTGCACAATACATTTGAAGCACCACCACGCCGACACTATAGAATTACCCTAATTCGCAGCAGAAAACCATTGTCAACACCACAACTTTTGACTCCCGAAGTAGAAGAAAAAACTTTGATTTATGTATTGGTTAAGAAACCTGACGAAGGATCCGCTCAAATACACGAATTGCAAAATTTGGAACATAATCAGCATGCTCCCGAAGTTTATTTCATAAAATATAAAGATAATAATACATCTAACAACTCAACTAATTTAACTCCAAAGAATGAAAAGACAGAAGTAAAACACTAACCGCGATATTCATAAATGCTTAATAAAGTTATTGATGGTTTATTGTAGAAATTTATTTATATGTTTGTGAATACGGGGTAAATATGGTAAATAAATAATAATTCGAAATAGTGAAATAAGTTTATCTAATATATTTGTACAATATCTGTTTTTTTTTCGAAATTTGTATCTATAACTATTATCAATTCCAATAAAACAGTATGACAGCTTAACATGAATTATTTGACAGCATTTTAATTTTTGCTTAGTTTGGGCACAAATTTAATTAAAAAATGTTTCCACATCAAAAAAAAAAAAAAAATAAACAAATTTGTAAAATAATTTCCAACTTTCTTTGAAATTTTGTATCTGGCAATATAATTTTTCTTATCAAATCCAAACCATCACATGGTGTATATACTTATATTTAAAACTTGGGACCATTATTATTCATACTTAATATTTAGAAAGGTATATACATTAGAGTATTCAAACGATTAATCGTCGTTCGGTTAATCGATTAATTTTTGACGATTAATCATTCGAATAAATGAAAATTGTCAAATTTCAAATAACGAATAATCCAAATAATTTCTATCAATTAACCGATTAAGAAAAACTTACTATTTAGCAGTAAAATTACTATGTATTTTCTACAAATTTAAAATTTTTATAATAAATTTTCTTCTTTTCTTAATTTCTTAATCAATTTTCTATAATAAAGAAAATATATTTGATGTTTTTTGAAAAAGAATAAGGAAATAATTATATCGCTTTTATTTTTACATCCAATTTTTTTGGGAACATTGTTGTGTTCTTAAGGATTTCTACCAAGTTTTCAGCAACAGTTATAGTTGAACTAGTGTTCAATGGAACGTATGAATTCTAGAACTCGT
>NC_060952.1:51900807-51903061 GCF_022045245.1 Lucilia cuprina | reverse complement strand
CTTAGTACTCGAATTCCAAAATAATATACCAACAGCTTATTTTATGTGAGTAAATAAACTACTTTTTCATATTTTATCAAAATTGGACCAATGAGTTGGAATAAAATTAAATTTCCCGTTTTTTTCTTTTTTGGTACATTTTTCCCCAGTGAAATAGCAAACATTTGATTACAATAAATATTACAGAGTTAGTCCGTAATTTAATAGGAATAATTCAATAATCCGAAAAGTGTTCCTATTGTGTTAAAAAAGTACCATAAATACCGTTTTCGCCCTTTTACACCCAAAAGGGACTGAATTTAAGTACGAAACAGATGTCTCATAATTTTGAGAGATGTATCCAAAATATTTAGAAAATTTTGATTATGTTAATTAGTTCAAAAGTTATAAAGGGCCAAAAAACTTACGAAAATCACCTGTGTTACACATTTTTACCCCTTAAAAGTACAAATTTCAAAAAAGTACCAGACACCCATCTGCTCATTTTAAGAGTAGATACAGGTGCATTTAAAATTCTTCTTGTATCACTAATATTGTGTAAGATAATTAAGAAAACCAGTTTTACTCGTTTTTTTCTCCTTTTGACCCGTAAATGTGCAAATTTCCAAAAATCCCTCCTTAATGGATCTACATAACCAAAAACACATCTACTGTCAAAATTTCATGATTCATGATGTGCGATGATGAATCAGTCAGTCAGTTACGCAACTCTTTTATATGTATATAGATAATATTTATTGGATGGTTTTTATAACAATACTTCAGAAACATTGTAATAAGTTGTTCTGATTTAACTACTTCTTAGAATGGCTATATGCAGAACATTTCAGATTTCTGAAAAGAAATCTTGAAAATAATGATATCGCCTTTACTTTCTACATCCAGTTTTGAGAAACAGTGTTGTGTTTCTAAAGTATGTGTTGGAACGTATGTATTCTGGAACTAGTTGATAAATCTCCGAAACATATACTTAATAAACTTAATTTCTTTATTATTTTTATTTAAAAAAATTTAAATTTATTTGGTTTGTAGTTAATTTCTAAGAAAATACAACTTGCTTTTGATTTGTATTTTTTATATTTTTCGTAAAAATTACTGATAATTTTTTCAAACAAAAATCAATAATTAAAAGCACAAATAATTTTTAAACCACAAGGCACAAATAAAAGTCAGACAATGATTTTTACTTTTTGAAATTAATTATAAAACTCACTATGCGATATTTACCTTTAAAAGACAGTAAAAATTATCGGGTTTCAACAGAGATTAATAGAAAATTGGTAAAATTTCTTTACCTATATCAGTGGTAAAGAAATTGAACATATTTGCAGAAATTAGATTAGAAAATTGGATTTTTTTGGTGATTTTTATTCTTTGTTTAGAAAAATAAAAATCATTGACTGATTTCTATTTTTGTTTGAATAAATAAAAATTACTAATTGAGTATTTTTAAAAAAAATCATAAATAATTTTTTATTGAAATAAATAGAATATAAATCAAAAATAATGTTTATTTTAAATTTTTATTATAAAAACCAAGAAAAAAGTTTATTGAAGAAATCTATTAAAAAAGGTTCGGGAAATATTTTGGTACATTCAAAACATTTCTATGACGATTCTTTCATACTGATTTTTTTAAGCAATAATTTTATAAATAATAATTATTTTCTGTCTCTGAGGATTTCACATGAAAATAAATAATTTCTAATATTTGAGATAAAAATTATAGAATTGAATTTAAAGTGGAAAATTATAATTTCGTTTGTTATTGGAAGAAAAATATTGTAAAAAAGAAATTATTATTAGAACAACATACATTAATTTGCCTTTTATTCGATTAACCGAATAATTTTGAATTATCCGATTATTAACCGGCCAACTTGAAACCCCAAATAACTATTTGTCGAATAAACCAAATAAGACAAAAACCAGAATAATTGAATACTCTATTGTTTACTGTTATTTCAAAGTATTCTTCATTTCGATAGTTTTTTGGTTATTTTTTTTTTAATTTTCTTGCAAAACAAATTTTTATGTCATTATTTAAAATTTCTAGATTTCCGTTTTAAAAAGCAAATAAGAAACGATTTTAATACTTCTTATAATATTTTGCTTAATAATTGTTGATCTGTGATTAATATTTAATAAATAAATCAACACTTTCAAAAATATTAAAAAATTTGGTAAGAAAGATTCAGGGAAAATTCAACATATGGGTTGAAGGCCACATAAAACTGCTCTAATACAGGATAAT
>NC_060952.1:51898931-51900707 GCF_022045245.1 Lucilia cuprina | reverse complement strand
TGCCAAGCAAAATATTGCAAGTTCGCCAATTTCTATCTATCTATGAAAAATTTGAATTATCTAACAGTTTTCAATATATAGAAGAAATTTTGTATTTAATTCATATATGTAGTGCCAAGCCCCCCACTGAAATCCCGCCCGTTATTTTTTAAATGTTCACATGAATGTCAAAGTTATTCATATAAAATTTGAGGATTCTAGCTCTAATAGTTTCTTAGATAACTAAAATTTAATGAATCTAGTTCCATATTTTCCTAAATAAACAATATTTTATATTTTATTCATAATCCCCATTAAAAGTTCGATCGTTATACACTAAATGTTCAGATGCATGTCAAAATTCTTCACGTGAAATATAATGACTCTATCTCTAACAGTTTCTCAGATATGCGAATTTTTCTATTTTATTCATATGAGCGCTCCAAGCCCCCTCAGATGAAAGTTTGATCTTTTTTCTTAAAAATGTTTAGATGAATATTTAAGTTTTCGTGCAAAATTTTAAGAATTTAGTTGTATAGGTTGTATAAGATTCTTACTGTAATAGTTTTCAAGATAACGAATTTTTGTACTTAATATTCTTATAGTTAAATTTAAAATAAACGCATATATATAAATTATTTTATATTTTTTAAACATTATGCATGAATTTGGCGTCTCTAAATAACTTTCAAGGTATCTCTTATATTTGTTCGGCATCATAAGACCAAAGTGATCGACAAGCATCTATTTCAAATATATACAAGTAAGAATGTTATATTCGGCTGTGCCGAATCTCATATACCCAGCATCGAACCGTATGCCGTAAAAGGATAATGAACATTAAAGTAATATTCTGAAGGAAACCTTTTTTACACATTATGCATGAATTTGGCGTCTCTAAATAACTTTCAAGGTATCTCTTATATTTGTTCGGCATCATAAGACCAAAGTGATCGACAAGCATCTATTTCAAATATATACAAGTAAGAATGTTATATTCGGCTGTGCCGAATCTCATATACCCAGTATCGAACCGTATGCCGTAAAAGGATAATGAACATTAATGTAATATTCTGAAGGAAGCCTTGCATGTTCGGTAGGGTAAATTATGGACCAATCCTTCCTAAATTTGTTGGAGAGATTTTGGCTAGCATTAAACTAATGTGTGTCAAATTTCGCCAGTACATTAATATTTTTAAGCCAGTAATGAGCATTATAAGGAAGGGTCATTTATGGGCCTATCCAAAAAAATGGTACAGAGGTTTTGGCTCGTAAGAAAGTTACGTGCGTCGCATTTCATCGCTTCACTCGTATGTTTAAGATATTAATGAGCTTTAAAGCCATTTCCTGAAGTGAACCCAATAGGGAAAGTACGGCCAATTATGGATCTATCAACATAAATGTAGGAAAAGAGATTCTTGCTCGTGAGGAACTTAATTTTATAATGCTATGTTCGTATATTTTAGCCAGTAATGAGTGTTAAAGTAATTTTTAGAATGGGTAGTTTCATTTATGGGCCGATCCTTAAAAAATGGTTAAAAGGTTTCGGATCGTAACAAACTTACTTATACCGATTTTCATCGCTATACTCGAAAGTCATTTTCTGAAGAGGACCTTATGTGGATGGGTATGGTCATTTATGGGCCGATCCTAAAAAAATGCTATAGATTTTTTGGTTCGTAAGAAACTTACTTATAACGAATTTCATCGTTTTACTCGAATTTTTAACCCAGTAGTGTGTGTAAAAGTAAATTTATAAAGAGGGCCTTATATGGGGTGTAGGGTCATTTATGGGCC
>NC_060952.1:51889876-51898831 GCF_022045245.1 Lucilia cuprina | reverse complement strand
GGTGGGTTTTTTGATTTTTAATTTTTTTTTTCACATACACTTTGCTATTGCTTACTTTCAACTTTCAACAACTTTTTCACTTCACACACTTTTTATTTTTTAAGCTTACTTTCTTTTCAGCTTTATTTTTGTGGACTGTATTTTTTATCAATATAGCCGTTTCTTTTTTAAAGGCTCGATTGGACCAATGTTTATTTAGGGGTTAGAGGGAGATGGGTAGATGGGTACTTACGCGGGAATTAGAGGAAGGGTAAATAAGAAAGGCTTGGGATATTTTCGTAAACGTTATAAACCGTATATATGTTTATTGAACTTTTGGATAAGTATATAAGATAAGTAAATCGGGTAAGTATATAACACAAATTTTTAGGTTATAAATTCTGTTCAATATTAAGATAAATATTAGGTTAAATTCACGTGTTAATATTTATTTATTTTAGGGTAGATTAGATTTAAGTATTTATTTGTTTATTTATTTCAGGGTAAGTTTTTTATATAAATAACTGGTTTTCTTAATTATCTTATACAATTTTACTGATACAAGAAGAATTTTAAATGCACAAACTTTAAGTTAATTTTTATATTTATTTTTTCATTTTGTTTATTCTTTATTGAATCTTTCTTATGTAGAAATTTACAATAAGTATTAAAATCTTAACCTAAATTATAACTAACGGTGTTATTGCCAATGCAATTTCAACCAAAGTTCTCGATAATTTGATTATCTGGCAAAATCCAATGTTTCCGTTTTTCTCAGCCGTCTATGACCCTCAAATGACAGCAACTCCCTGGCAAGTGGATTTTGTGATCCATTAGTTTCGAAAAGTAGGTTAAACAAGAGAATTTGATATCCTCGCGTATTATGGGGACATTGAGATCCCTATGAATATTACCATTGCGAATGTACTACGGAGCACCTGTTATTGACCTTAACAGTGCTGACTGCTTTCTTTGCCTACACCACTATAGTGGGGAGGGTATTACACGTTTGTGCTGATGTTTGTAACATACAAAAATATTGGTCCAATACCCACCTTAAAGTATACCGATCGATTCGGAATCATTTTTTGAGTCGATTAAGACATGTCCGTCCGTCTGTCCGGCTGGCTGTCCATGTAATTTGATGAAATTTGGACCAAGCATGTTTTTGGACACAGGGACGAAGCCTATTGAAAATGGTTGAAATCGGTCCATTATTTCACCTAGCCCCCATACAACCGTACCTCCCGATTTGAACTTTTTATGCCATAATTACATAAAATATTCTTCTATCTCTCTAAAAATTGGCACAAATAAGTTTTATAGAAGTATAAATGACAATGCAGATTTTCGTAAGTATCGGCCCTTATTTGACCCTAGCCCCCATACAAACCCCCTTCAAAAAATGTCTTAACGTCTAAAATTGACTAACCATTTGTATCGCAATGAAACTCAACAAAACTAACTGTTATTTATAATATATCCTTTTCCCAAATTTACCGAGGATCGGCCCATATTTAACCCATATAAAGCCTCATTTAGAAAATTTAGTTTTTTTTATCAATAAAGTGCTTTAATATTTTGAAATTATGGTAATATTCAACAGAAAAGTTTCATTATAAAATATAAAAAATTTATAAAAAGTTAAAATTTTAAAAATATGCTCATGGTGTAGGGTATTATATGGTCGGCCATGTCCGACTATACTTTTCTACTTGTTTTTCAACATTAGATGAGGAGGCTGTTCCCCACAGTTGAATGCCGTATTGCCATATATGTTTTATAACTGTTTTGTACAAAAGCATTTTGTATTCCAAGTCTAGAGCTGACCGTAGTCCAATTAGCCAGTACATTTGAGCTGACTTTAATTTTATTTGTGTAACCTTGGCTTCAATGTGGTGAGTCTATGTTAAGCGGACTTTTTGGCCAAACAGGTGCTTTTATTATCCATATAACTTATTACCTATTGTTCTTAGCAAAATGTGTCCCAAATAGTTTAGATAGCTATTTATGCAATCTTTCGAAAAAAAATAAAAAAAAAATTTAATAAAATATTTTTGATTTTTTTTAATCAAAAATATTTTTACTTTTTTTCAAAATGGGCCCTTTTAGTTTCTTTTTTTATTTTTTTCAAGAAAGCTTAGGTCTTTTCCTAAGCGACCTATATGGTCGCTTAGTGGGATGCAAGTGGGATATCTATTAAAAAAAATATTTTGTAACTCAAGATTTAAAATTTTTGATTTTTTTTTGCAAAATCAAAAACTTTGTTGACTTTTTTTTAACAAAAAATTTACCCATTTTTTATTTTTTTTTTTTTTTGCTCAGAAGAAAGCTTATGTGTTTTCCTTTCCTAAAAAAATGTTTTGTAACTCAAGACATACAATTTTTTACTTTTTTTTTGAAAAATCAAAAACCTTTTTGACTTTTTTTCCAAAATGGACTCTTTTTTTTATTAATTTTTTTTCTCAAAAGAAAGCTTAGGTCTTTTCCTTTAAATGTTTTGTAACTCAAGACAAAGGTTTTTAAATTTGCACTATTTTAATTTTTTTCATATTTGTGTGTAGACCTTAAAAATTAAACTTACGCAGAGAAACTATACACATTAGCCTTTCCGATGGTATGTAACATACCCAACTAAAATTTCATAGCCTCGATACTGTAATACCCATAATATCACTTTTTTCTATGGAAATGTTGAATAATTTAATTTTTTTAATAATAAAAAGATGAATAATTTAGTAAAACTTAATCTTAATCACAATAGATCAATTTATATAACTATTTTTACACTTAATTTATGAAGTTTTTTTTTAGCTGCTTTTTTTGTCAATCCTTTCTTTGCGTTATTAGATTCAGCTACTGATTTCGCTGCTGGCTTCTTTTTTGGCTTTGGAAAGAAATCGTATTGAGTAGATGCAGAAAACTTTTTAATTTGAGTCTTACATCGACAAGCGGTATGAAAGCATGGTATTGAGCAGTGCCATCGATTGTTACCGCAGCATCGAATCTGCTCTTTAGTGTTTTCAATGTTTCCTCATGATCCTCTTTGCTACTAAAAACTATTTTAGTTTCTTTAGAATAATTCTTTGCCTAAGATGCGATCTTGATGAGAGCACTGGAGGCTATACTTCGCTGCATTTCTCCAATACCATCACATGCTCCTTTACCATGAGCAGTAGGATGAAAATGCCACTCAGCTGGCATTCCAAAATCTTTTTCATGAGCTGTAAGATTTGCGAAGCTACTTTTGTTTTTAAAATGTTGACGAGCTCCGTCCGAAACGTAGTATACCTTTTCTACTGTAAATTTTGATTTTAGATAATTTAGTATTATCTTCTGGTACTCATAAACTGCAACGGTGTCATGTTTTAAATCGTCGGATATGATTGCAATACTTTTGTGTTCCATGTTTTCTTCTTTAATGTAGTAAATAACTACTTGCTTAGTCGTTATTGAAGTGGAATGCTTGCTTGGAATCCTGAAGAACATATTTATAGTTCTCTGCTAAATCAAATGAAATAATGAATTCACCAGACTTCAAATGTGTTTTCAAGTCCTTGAAGAATGATCACTGCTCTTTGACTATAGCGTCATGGGTTCTCAAATTTAGCAATCCTCTACACAGTTCTTCCACCAAATCATCCACATTTAAAATTATGGTTTTCAGTGTGCATCTTTCAGTCTGAAGCCAAGATTCAAATTTTAACTCCTCAATACATTCTCGATCAAAAGAGTTGACTAATTTTTCTTTGATGGATGTGGTTTCCGGGCAATTCGAACATTCACCTAAGTGGCAAGAAATTGTAGCATTAGGGCACATAGTCAATTTAAGGCAATCGCGGTAATGGTGTAAATATTTTGATGAATCTTTTAAGTAATTTAAGTTGATTTCCTTCAATATCAATTTAACATTTTCATGGTAAATACAAACACATACTGTGTGAGTTCCGCTGCTTCCTGCCAAAACGCAATGTTTTGGCCTCAATTGTGTAAATTTTATGAATCCAATTTTGACATCCTCGTATTCAGATTGAAATGTTGCGAATAATTCATTCAGGTTACAGAGAACCATTCTCTTCTGCATTTGAACTTTCTTGCCATCGATTCGTACAGACATATCATCTCATAAAACTGAGTTATTACAGATTTAGTATCGCACTCCAAAGTTTTTCCCTTCTTTTTGTTCGAAAGTGTGAGAATCCCATGCTCAGCAACCAATTGTTTAGCAATTCTTGCTTTTCGTTGAGACGTTCCAAACTCAGTCATTGTTTTTGCAAAACTCCATGTTCTTGGAGCAAGCGTGAGAAGTTGAATTCTTTCAGCTTCAGTCTGTGACGTTTTGTATTTCACTTTTATTTGTTTAAGAACTTCTACTGCATCCTTATGGTATTGGTTTCGACACTCATTCGTTGAATTTGAAAAGTTAGAATAACCATCATCATCAACAGTTGTGTCTTCATTCACGGAATTACTTTTGTCTTCATATGGAATAACTTCAACGCAAGGCTCATTACTATTCAAATTCGGTAATTCGTTCAGCTTTCCGAGCTCTTTCCTGCATAATCCACAAATTTTCAATCGTTTTGACAGCGTAGGGAATTTTGTTTATAAGCCGTCGGAAATATTTCGCAAATCTGATGATCTGTGCTTCATTTTATTAAAGGGATTAAAACAAAAAGACGAATAAATTTCATTTTCAACCTTAGCCTTTTTAGAAGTCGTAGACATTTTGAATTTTGTAAGTATTTATGTAAATAACACACGTCTTAACTTTAACGCTGTTTCTAAAAAACTGATTTCCGTATGTCTTCAGAATGACAATAAATAGTTTTTTAAGACCATATAGGTAGTACGTTTTAATGGGTGAATCTAAAATCTTTTATTAGGGTCAAGAAGGGCTTACATACTAAAGTACCTAGTTTAACCAAATGTTACAAACAATAATAATAATAAACCACCATATAAATAACCTACCTGTCAACTTCTACCTCTCCACCCACTTCATAAAGTCAAATGTCATAAAATAATAAATAAACTTGTACTTCGGAGAAGGGCCATGAAATATTTCCACTTGATTCCAAAAATTTGTTTCTGGGGCACCTGATATTTTAACAATGAAAATAACGTGCGCTGAAAACTACCTTTAGGATTGACTAAAAAAGCCGCAAGATACAAAACTCAGACAAATTTTGGGGGGTGGAAAATTAATAGCGGTCGGCCTCATATTGCACCCCTCCAGTGGCTATTATCGGTCAGTTGTTGCGGTTTTTATTTTTAAGGTTTTAGAAAAACTTACACAAAAATGAGAAAATCAATTTAAAAACATTTTTCTTCAGTTACAAAACATTTATTTTGATAGATATCCCACTCGCATCCCACTAAGCGACCAAAAAGGAAAAGACCTAAGCTAAAAAAATAATAAAAAATGGGTCCATTTTTTTAAAAAAGTTAACAAAGTTTTTGATTTTGCGAAAAAATTCAAAAAATTTAAATCTTGAGTTACAAAATATTTTTTTGATAGATATCCCACTCGCATCCCACTAAGCGACCATATAGGTCGCATTGGAAAAGACTTAAGATTTCTTTAAAAAAAATAAAAAGGGCCCATTTTGAAAAAAAGTCAAAAATATTTTTGATTTAAAAAAAATCAATCAAAAATATTTTATTAAATTTTTTTAATTTTTTTTTTCGAAAGATTGCATAAATACCCAGCAAAAACTCGGTAATGGGTAGTACTTCCCTAACCACTTACTTTTCAATGACTACTACCTCCCATCAGCATTACTTAGAAGTACTCTAGTAATGACTTTCTTCTAATCTGATATAGAAGTACTTTATTTTCGGCTTTGTAATTTTGTTGGCACATTTTATTCAATTGCGTGTTAGAAATTGTGTTTCACAAAAAAGAAAACAAAATTAGTTTTGTATGTGAAAACCATTATTTGACGCGCAATAAAATAGCTAAGCATTGGTGCAGTGAGTAGAACATTTGACTGACAAACCGAAGTCCCTGGTTCGTATTCTAGCTGGCTCTTTTTATTATTAAAAATAAAACAACTTACTCAACAACTGTTTTGTAAGATAAATTGCAAGTACTTCTTTAACTCCCTATTTGTAAGCGAGCGTAGAAGTACTTGCCTCCAATGACATCACCGTGTTAAAATAATGACTCAAAATGCTAATGAAGAAGTAGTGCAAAGAGGTTTTATTAGCTTTTTAACTCATTACTTTTCAATGTAAGTTTTTCCTGGGTAGCTATCTCAACCTGTTTGGCCAAAATGTCAAAATTTGACATCCTATAACTCAGAGAGTTCTTGACCGATCTTGTTGAAAAATGGTGTCCGAATTACTATCCAATAGAACTAACATTGGTGCAAATTTCATCGCGATCGGAAGACATCGATTTCAAAAGTTGGTTCACTTGACGTGAAATACCCCATATATAATTTTTAAGCAGTTTGTGAACAATCGCAGGTAGTAATGTGATAATTTTGTGTATTAGTCCATCGTGCCAGACTTTATCGAAAGCTTGAGAAATATCTATGAATAATACTGAGTAATACTGCTTGCTCTCGAAGGCCTTCCGAATAAGACTAGTTATTCGATGCACCTGTTCGAAAGTGCTGTGCTTTCTTCTGAAACCAAACTGATGGTCAGTAATAATGCAATTATCGTTAAGGTGTAGTATAAGGATTTCATGCAATAACTTTTCAAAAAGTTTTGAGAATATAGACAACAGGCTAATGGGACGGTATGATGTCAATTGAGTGACATCTTTTCCCGGTTTTGGTATCATAACAATTTCGGATACTTTCCTTAAGGTAGGGAAATATCCAATACGTAGCATCGAGTTAAAGATTAACAAAATAATTCTCAGTGCTGAATTGGGTAGGTTACTTATCATCGTGGTAGTAATTTTATCTATACCAGGTGATTTTCCTGCCTTTAGACCTTGGATTGTCGTCTTCACGGTAGAGAACCGGAATTTTATTGGGCGTGGAACCACATTATTTATAATGTTAGCACTAATAGAAGAATCTGTATCATTTTCAGTAAACACATTCTCCATGTGACTGGCGAATGCTTTGGCACTGATTAAGTTTAACCTTTATGTTTGGAGATCGCGATTGTTGCCATTGGCGCCTGAGTGTTCTCTTTTCTTTAATTAGAGACTCAGCAAAGTCAATTAGATCGGGAATCTTATTGAGGTCTGTAGGCCAATAGGTAGGATGGCCACTAGATATGTCATCTAGTCTGTTTTGCGATATTGCTTCTAGCAATTGTCTGCCTTTGGGAGTAATGAGGCGAAAGCCGCATTATAATCACCAGCTGCTATGAATCTTGGTCCAAGAGTTTTAAAGTAATCGAGAAACTGCTCTCGGTTAATATTATAGAATTACAATATATTGAAGACTCTGCTATCAGGTATATTTATAGAGGTGGCCTAGATATGGTCCTTTTTGTATTCTGGCATTTGATGTCTAATATTTTTGTCTCACTAAAATGGCTGTTCCATCACAGGCTCTGCCACTTGGATGTTTTGTATTATAAGTGTAGTATCTGTTAATTCTTAAACAATTCTTTAGTGTAAAGTGGTATGGCACAAGTATTTTTTGACATTGGGCTTGAGTGATCTTCCTTATCATTAATTGTTTTTATAGTGTTAATATTGTTATTGATACTATTTGTGATATTGTTCACATTAGCATTACTATTTTCATCAACCATTGTATCAGTTGTTTGTTTTTCTATTTTTTCTTCTGCGTTGTCTTCTACACAATTTTCTTGTTTTGGCGCACTTGAGAGAGGAGATCTCTCGTTTGTTGTTGTTTTTGAATCTGTTGTTTGTTTATTTATTTTTTCTTTTGCGCTATAATCTACACAAACACTACACTTTATTTATGGTTTTGTTGATATTATTTTTGTTTTTTTTTTGTTTTTTATACTTTTTGTTTTGCTAATAATTGCATTAATAATTGCATTAACGAAAACGACAATTTATATGATTTTAATGTATTTTTAATATTAAAAATATATATGTATAAGTATGTATTTAATTAGCGTCCATTCGCTGTACTTATCTTTTTTTTTAATTAAGAATTTATGTTTACAATGTTATTTTCTCGTGAGAGCGATTGAAAACACGTCTATCCACTATAAGATCAAATGACTAACTTTTAGTTAAACAAAAATTAGACGACTTTAAACTAACTTTAGAATAACTATATAACTTTGAGTTAGTTAAAACACTTATTATCTTAATGTCTGGTTATTTTTTATCGTAAGGTTAAATTGACAGTTTTCATACAAAATTTTTTTAAAGTTATGCAGAATCGGACAATTGACTACTGAAAATGACACACCCATGTTAAAATAGTCAGTTTGCTGCGTTAAAAATAATTTAAGAGTCAACCATTGTTATCTATATTTACATATATGTAACGATAAGAAACATCACATATTTTCCATAACTCCTAATCTTGTGATTATATTTATCACACACAGAGAGAGATAAGGATTATAATAAATACATGTGTTAATCACTTACGCATGTGTACTAGTTTGTGTTTAGATTTTAAAATATAAAACTTAAGGTTTTTTAGTTTTAGAAATAAAATTAATGTCTTACAAACCATACATGGGAATTTTTCATTAAGCATTAAAATTTCATTACCATTTATAGAAAAAAATGTAATGAAAAATATTTCAAGTACCATTTAATGAAAATTATATTTTTTTCATTATAACACTTTTTGATAATGAATTTTCAAAAACGAATTTAATAGAGTATTCAATTATTCGGGTTTTTGTCTTATTCGGTTTATTCGACAAATAATTATTTGAGGTTTTACGTTAGCCGGTTAATAACCGGATAATTAAAAATTATTCGGTTATTCGAATAAAAGGAAACTAGATGTTATTATTGCTTTTAACAATAATTTTCTCCATATACACCCTGTAACAATTTTGAAAAAA
>NC_060952.1:51888085-51889776 GCF_022045245.1 Lucilia cuprina | reverse complement strand
TTCGGATTATTCGTTATTTGAAATTTGACAATTTTCATTTATTCGAATGATTAATCGTCAAAAATTAATCGATTAACCGAACGACGATTAATCGTTTGAATACTCTAGAATTTAATCAGTATTTATAATTGTCGAAAAATATATTAAGGAAAATTTTTCGAAAAAATTTTAAAGCTGTTAAAACTAGTTTTTTTAATCCGAATATGCTGAAATTTGCCATACATGATTTCTCCTAATGACAATACATTATAATGTTCGGATATTCGAAATTCGAACTAATGTTCGAACATTTTTAAAATCCATTGAATAATGGTAATGAAAATTTATTTTTAAATAATTACTAATGAAATCGTTTCATTAAAAACCATTACCATTAGACAAAATAATGCTAATGAAAAAAAAATTATAATTTTTTTTCAATTTAATGCTAATGAAATCGTCAATTAATTAATCGATATAATTAACAACTCCCATGTATGTTACAAACATTCAACGAGTGCATTACAAACACTCAACAATATAAGCAAGTGTGTAAAAAATTATACGCTTCAACATTTTGGTCCGGATAGTGCTGTAGACAAAAAGGAAGGATACAACAAGACATTTGGTCCTTCGACAAAAAAGAAGGATATAACTTCACATTTGGTCCTTCGAACTGGATTAGTGGCCAAAAGATATCACTATCAGCAAATTAAAAAAAAATATTAATCAAAAACAAGAAAGAGCGTTATATTCGGCTGTGCCGATTATTATATGCTCTTCACCATGATGTGTTAAATAACAATCAGTACGAATTTTATTACAAAATATCAACAAAATACCAATTGCAAAACGGTATGATACCAAAAAGTCCCCTTTTATGGGTTCTCACCTAATCCAGACTCTACATTTTCATGTTTCAAGGTTAAATATCAGAGAAATTTCAATAAGTACCTTTTGTAGAACGTAAAAGTACCAAAAAGTCTCCTTTTATAGGATCTTAGCTAATCAAGGCACCTCATGCTAAATTTCATGTTTCTAGGTTTAATATTATAAAAAATTCATAAAGTACCTTTTGTAGAACGAAAAAGTACCAAAATATCACCTTTTATGTCTTCTGACCTAATCCGGGCTCTACATACTTAATTTCATATTTCTAAGTTTAATATCACAGAAAATTCAAAAAGTGCCTTTTGTAGAACGAAAAAGCACTAAAATGTCCCTTTTCATAAGTTCTTACCTATTTCTTACCACATGCTAAATTTCATATTTCTAGGTTCAATAGTATCGAAAAACGAAAAAGTACCAAAAAGTTCCCTTTTATGGCATCTATCTTAAGCCAGGCTCCACATACATAATTTCATGTTTCTAGCCAATAACAATCAGAGTTGCGGGTAGCGCACTAAAATTTTTCACTATCACTAATAGATATTTAGTGGTGAGTTGAAAAAGTACAGCCTTACTAAGCAATAGTGGTAGTGATACAAAAAAAAATTTTCACTAAAATTAATTTAGCCCCTTTTTTTACAGCTTAGTGTAAATTTTTTCTCCACTAATAGGATAGTGAAAAAATATAATCATTCACTAATGTTAAAGGAACTCAAATACATATCATTATATTGAATTATGTTATGCTCTTTATTACATTAATTAATACTAACATTAAAGTATTAACAAAATTAAGAGACAAAAGGATATAGTAATACAAAAAA
>NC_060952.1:51858174-51888075 GCF_022045245.1 Lucilia cuprina | reverse complement strand
AAAAAAAACGGAAATTTCATCAATATATTAATATAACAAATTAAATTAAATACATATTGGTACATATATTTTTCTTTAATACAATAATAAAATAGAAATATTTTGAACATTATTTTCAATTTGTTTGGAATATTTTTATAAACACTATTTTTATATTTTTACTCATATCTTCGTTATTTATGGACCGATTGAACTGATTTTAAATAGTTCGGATCTCGCAGATATCTGGGTTCTTCTGAAAACTGATTTCAACATACACAAAGACAGGGCTAAATCGACTCCGGTATCTATAAGGATCCAGAATATATACTTTATGAGGTCGGAAAATTATACAATAGAAATTACAAACGGAATGACAAACTTATATATATCTTTCTCACGAAGGTGAAGGGTATAAAAAGTAACAAAAAAATTCCCTTTTATATGTTCGAACCTAATCCGGGCTCTACATACTAAATTTCATGTTTCTAACCAATAACAACATACTGCTTCGTTTGTAACGTGACGTCATGCTCAGCATTGTTTTTTGTAATCAAGTGCAATAAAAAAATTTACAATATGATTATGTGTTTTGTTGTTGTAGTTTACAGTTTCTGTCTGAGCATGAATAAAAAATCTAAATTATTTATGAAATTTTCAGAGCTTGTCTCTCGATTTAGCTGATTTTAAATAGCGATATTCTCGAAAACATGTCTAACAGAATTATTGATTATTCGGATCTAGCCGATACTTGGGGTCCTCTAAAAACTGATTTCAACAGACAGACGGACATGGCTTAATCAACTCTGCTACCAATAAGGATCCAGAATATATATAATTTATGGGGTCGGAAAAATTATATATAAAAATTACAAACGGAGTGGCAAACTTATATATATCCTTCTCACGAAGGTGAAGGGTATAACAAATTAGATTGATATTTAAAAGCGTTGATCACGGCTTACAACAGTGATCAAATTAATAAAGAAAAATTTTGAATTGCTTCAAGAATTATATTGGTACAATAAATTTGGAATATAGTTTATTTCAAAACCAACAAATTGGATGTTTTATACAGATACCAATCACAAACACATAATAATTTTGGAATATAATTTATTATAAACAAAATAAAACAAAATTTTGGAAATCCAAAACAATACGTGTAATTAAATAAAAATAAAACAATAAAAATAGAAAAAATCATGTCGAGCAGAGTGAATCTCTACAAAGTTCAACATCGAATTCACAAGAAAATTGATAACATTTCCGAAAAAATAAAAGAAAAGCTGGTGAGGAAGGCTGACATTGAGGAGACAAAAAGAGTCTTCAAAGCAAATGAGAAAAGTTCCAATTAATCAATGCATAGTTGGAAGAAAATTGATAACATTTCCGAAAAAATAAAAGAAAAGCTGGTGAGGAAGGCTGACATTGAGGAGACAATGACGACCAGTATTCCAGAGAAAATGTCTTTGAAAATACAAAAGCATTGCTGCAAAATGCAATAATTTTATTAGATGAACTAAGCTCCAAACCTGAACATTGAGGGGACAAAAAAGAGTCTTCAAAGCAAATGGGAAGAGTCCAATTAAACAATGCAAAGTTGGAAGCCCATGGGGTCAATGACGACCAGTGTTTCAGAGAAAATGTATTTGAAAATATAAAAGCATTGCTGCAAAATGCAATGATTTTATTAGACAAACTAAACTCCGAACCTGAACAGCAAGAATTATAGGAGCAAGAAAAATTTAGCAACGTAGATAAAAAGTTGCAGCATTTTCAAACGCAAATGCAACAAATGATTCAAGCATTTATTGTTGCAAACAAGCAATCTATAGTAGAGCCTAAAATAGTTCAGAAAGAAACTACAAATGAAGAAAATTTTAAGGGAGGAAAACACGGATGTGTTTGAGTTTCCAACTTATGATCCCGACTTAGAAAAACACAGATGAAATAAAGAAGAATTCAGTTGGTTCCGAGGATTGTTCTATAAATAAAACTGATGCCGCGATTGAAGCAGAAGAAGATGCGACAACTCCTGAGTATTACGAATACGCATCAAAAGAGTATATGCCAGTCATCACTCAAAAATATGTTGTAAATAACATAGAAACAAAGAGCAATAGCGATTTTATAAAATCCGTCCTGCTAGAGGGTGGCTAAGAAGTTTCTGAGAAAATAGTGGTTCCTCAATTCTTGGTCCAGTAAAGGATATCTAAAATATAATTAATGAAGACGAAATTAACACGTCAAATCCCGCCTCTAAGGAAATCGCCAATGAAAACGATGACAACGTAGCTGAAGATTTGAAGTTGTCCGTTAGTGTTAATGAGTATCGAGATTTAGCTGACGAAAACACTAAAGACGACGAAAGCTTTATGAGAAAGCAAATAAGGACCATGTAGATAAAGAAAGTAATACTAATGAGGAAACTGAAATTTTTGAGCTATCGATAGCAAAACTAAGCTATCGATAGTAAAACTAATGCTAATGAGTTATCGATAACGATGCTAATATTGATAAGGCATTTGGAGCATATCATTCTGATGTTAAAAACCAAGAAGCCAGTATAGCTTCCAAAACATGCCTTAACAAAACGTCATCCTATACAGTAGATTTAAGTTTTTACTATTCGTTTAAATACAGATTCTTGTAACAAAAAACACTATTTTTAGATACTCCAAAATACCAATATCAAATTTTGATTTTATCTCTAGAAAAAAATGAAAATACTACAAATTTTGCCAAAAATCGCCATATTACAAGGTACAGGTCCCCAAAAATTGTTCACCAAATGGGCCAAAAATATATCATTTCGGTTGATAGTAACCCCTTAAAACAATTTACAGCATAAAAGCCATTCGATTCCAAAATTTGTGTTTCTTTTAATATGATCAGATATGAAATACAGAAATACTTTTGTGAGGAAATTTTATGGACTTTTTAAAAAAAGTTAATTTAATTTAAGTAAATGTAAATTTTTCAAGTTTTAAAAAGTGTGATATCAAACCTAAGGACTGTATAGGCAATATAAAAAAGTAATTTATTAATTTTACATACAAAATGTATTATTAAATTTCTTTTCTTTTCATAGTTTACCTAAATTCGAATACTTATACTCCAATTTTCGAAGCATCGCACTGGATGAAAAACTCACGCTGGAAGTCAGGCTGCGTTAAAATGACGTCGTAGTATATAAAAAAAAACAAAAAGGCGGCATTTCTAGGCGTGGTAAAAATTTTTTTTAAATTTTTTTAAATGTTATTAACATATCTTTAATTCTGTTTTTTTTTGTCCATAGAGAGCGACCCACTCTAATATACAGTCATACACAAATGCATGCATAAAACCACAAGCAAATTCTTAGAAATTTAAAGGAACAAATAAAAACCTACTTATAAAATCAATTCCTGAACATACATACATACATACATACATACATACATACATACATACATACATAACAGAGTGAGATGAAATAAACGAAAATTTAAATACCTGGGAAGTGATACTATTTTTCTGAAAGGTAGACCCGAGTAGAACAAGAATAAGTTTTAGAAATTTGCCAAACAACTCCAAAATCTTGAGTTACGGGTAAAAAACCGATTTTTTCCTACCTTTAAGCACTTATAAGTCCGTAACTTAGTTGAATTTCTCCACGGATTTAGGAAGCAGAAGCTGATGTCTTTATAATGACATATATAACGTAATGACATAAGTAACTTGGAGAGTTTTAGTTTTGCACCTTTCTCCAAGTTTGGAAATGTTTAATATAGTAATTTATATTGGAACCGTACCATTTATTAACTGATTAGA
The DNA here is from genome assembly GCF_022045245.1 of Lucilia cuprina. Classification (NCBI taxonomy): domain Eukaryota; kingdom Metazoa; phylum Arthropoda; class Insecta; order Diptera; family Calliphoridae; genus Lucilia; species Lucilia cuprina. The sequence continues at coordinate 51,884,280 of NC_060952.1, read as the reverse complement.
ATCCCATGTTTATTCATAAGTAAAACACAACTTTGTTTTTAAGAAACCGTAAGCTATTGACGACGTTATTGGTATTATTCTTAATACAAAATTGTTCAAAAATTGATTTCTGAAGAATGCTTTATATGGGGATAGGGTTAAATATGGTCCGATCCTCGAAAAATTTGGTGGAAGGATTTATGTTTATACAAAAGTTATTTATTCTGAATTTTATAGTGATATTAATATTAAGAGGAGAATTATGGAATTCAAGTCATTTTCTGAAGGAGGGTTTGTATGGGGACTAGGGTCAAATAAAACCGCATTATCTAAAAAAATCTGCAATATCACTGATGACGACAGCAAACTCATTTATACCGATTTTTGTTGTGATCCGACCTTATTTGAACCTAGTCACCATACAAATCCTCCTTAAGCAAACGGCTTTAATTCCACAATTAATTATATCAATATCACCTAAATAACTTTTATATAAATGAATAAACATGGTTTCTATATGAAATACTTTCAAAAAACATCTCCAAACTTGGGCAACGGTGCAAAACTAAGACAAGAAATATGTTTGCTGGGTTAATTCACACATATCTCTCCAAGTTCCTTAAAAGTATTTTCAGACTACAATACTGAGTATTAATACATTTCAAAATAAAAATATTATAGAATTTGGTCGGTATATCAAAAAATCTGTAAGAAAAATACATAAATATTTCAGACATACTCTTTATCAATTCTTACCTTTATAAATTTAACTGTGTTCTTAAATTTTTCGTTTATGTTTAATTTATTTTACTTGCCTGTTTATTTTTTTCAGATGAAAATTGTTTCTAACGTTTCTTTTTTTAATTACAACTTTGATACATATGAAAAATTAGAAATTTTTGAAATTTTTCAAAAATTTCTAATTTTTCTTTCTAAGTCTGTGGAGAACCTTAAAATCGGTTCAGATTCAACTAAGTTACTGACTCATAAGTGCTTAAAAGTACTAAAACCCGGTTTTTATCCGTTACTCAAAATTTTGGAGGTGTTTGGCAAATTTCAAAAACATATTCTACTCGGATCCACCTTTCAGAAAAATAATATCACTTCCCAGTTATTTATTTTTGTCGCAAAGTGTAATTTAAACTTTTGTTCTCAATTGTAATTCATTTTATTTTCTTTAATATTTATTTTACTTCTCATTTTTATTATTAATTCATAGCGTTAACTTTTGTTCTATACTGTAATCATTTTGTTCTTTTGTCTTTACTTACTTACTTTTTTTTCTTTTATTTATATTTCGTTTTTGTTTTGTTACATTGGAATTGAGTGTTTTTATGTATTTGATCTTTTTTACTTTTTCTTTTGTTTGTCATTACACTTGATTTTAATATAGTTAATATACAATAATACCGTTAAGCTGCGCTTATTATTAATAAAACCACTCATTTCCAATATATTTCCACTGATTTCAGTTGAAAATTGACTGATAAAAGTCGTAACAAAATTGTAAACTGTCTCTTTGATCTTTGGCTGCTGCAGAATAAATATCGCGGAAGAATTTAATAAATACAAACTCTTTGTTTTATTTTAATTTAACTAAAAAATGTAAAGTAATAACCAAATTTGATGGCGAATATGACAAGCCACAAATTATAAAAACTAATTAAAGGAATTGAGGTCGGTTATGACGATATCGTCTGGCGTCGACCCAAATCTTCGAGAGACTCATCCTCTACAACATAAAATAAACAACACAGCTTCTAGAAAAAATTGAGGAAAGTATATCTGGTGGTGATTTGCAGTGATACCACGTATAAGCCTAAAAAATATTATAATTTTTATCTCTACTCATTTCACGCATGCATACATATTGATTTTGGCATTCCGTATGTAACACATCGAAATATTGGTCATAAACCCACAAAAGTATATATATTCTGGGTCCTCAATAACAATCTAGCCATCTAGTTGAAAGCACAATATAGTTGAAAGCACAATATAGGTCGAAAGGAAAGAGCTATAGGGTTGAAATTTCACACAAATATTTCTTATAGGAAAGGTTTGTGGTATTGAAAATGGGCAATATCGGTCCACGTTTTCGGATAGCTCCCACACAAGTGTCCCCTCGAAAAGCTTCTACAGTCATAACTTGTTTATAAATACGAATATATCGATGAAATTCGACATGACTTTAACGCTCATTACTGGCTTAAAAATACTAGTATGAAATTCAACATAAGTAAGATTCATACGAGTCAAAATCTATCTAAAAGATTTTATGAGGATAGGTCCAATACAAAAAATTCTTTCTACCAAATTGTATAAGGATCGACCCATAATTGACCCTACCCTCTCTATATAAGGTTCCTATCAGAAAATTACTATAACGCTTATAACTGGCTTAAAAATTACTAGTATATTGATGAAGTTCGACATAAGAAAGTTTCATTCGAGTCAAAAGAGATAAGATTCGGCATAGCCGAATATAACATTCTTACTTCTTATAATCTGAAATTTTAATTTAATTTTTATTAGGGAAACGGAGTATCTATAATTACTCGAATATTAGTTTTTGCCCTTATAACCGCGATCGACAACTCCTATACACAGTGTATTTTGGCCGTTGAGCTGTCATAGAAGAAGGTTGTGTCGTCGCTCGTTTCTTGCTTTTGCGATGAAAATGAAGGAAAGTATATAAATTAAGTGATGGATAATACTAATTATTGTTGTACTTTTATAGCATATACACTAGATATTTAGTAGTTTTCAGAATTGTTACCTTCTTAACATATTTTTTCTTTTAACATAATTTGCAAATTACAATAATTAACCAAAATTTATTGTAATTTTGTTAAATCTTTACCTTTAATTTGTATATTTTTAATTAAAAATATAGTTAAAAAGCTAATTTTTTAAATAAATATGTGCAAAACAAGGCAAAAATATTTGTTTTGTGTTACATTAATATTATTTCTAAATTTCAGTTTTCCATATATGTATTTTTGTGGAGATACAATAATTTCTTTGTTTTTTTTAACTTTTTTTAGATCTCATAAGGATTTATGGACCATAGATAAGGATATTAAACGGTAAAAAATTAGATCCATATCATATATCTTTCAGTTTAGCTGTACCTGCGATTTGAAGTCGGAGGAGTTCGGGAAAATCGATCTTTTTTGTAATATTTTAGAGAATACTTTTTTTTTTCTAATGTATAATTTAAATAAAGTATTTTCAGAGTTTTATAGTCCAGGAAATATAAGATATATATCAGAATTTTAATTAAAAAAATATTTATTGCTTATACATAGAGCATTATTCAAATGGATAATGTTTTTACAAACTTCGGGATTAAATTTTTCCCATTTATTTCAAAGGGTTTTATTTTTATAGCTATTATTTTAAACATAAGACTTTATACTAAAAACTCAAATCATATTTATTAAACATGGCAAACAAATAAATAATATTTCGACATGGTACACTGAGAATTCACAAATTTTGCAAAATTTGACCTGCATTTTATGAGCTAAGAATGTCCGATTTGAATAAAATTTGGAATATATTTTATATTATTTGGATTTAAATACTCTGAAAATACTTTGTTTAATTTTCAAATGAATTCTTGTTTACATACTTAAGGAGGGGGGCATATTTCTGAATAAAATATTTAATTTAATTCAAAGAACCTTTGTGGGATTCTCTCGCCCATATTTTTAATTCAATTTTGGAATGGTTTTCCGCTTCTAAGGTTAACTAACTCGAGCTTTCTTTCCCTTTAAAGCCATTTTATTCTTCCCTTCGTTGCGACTACTCCTGGAACATATATAATATGCACATATGATGTAAACCTCGCTTCTGGGAGAGTATTCAGTCAAGTACGATCTTAAATTTAATTCTATCAATTAATATCGCCTAATTGACTTCTGGCTGTCGGCTGTTGGCACCATATTTATTATATCCTATTTACACATTATGTTATTGCTCGGTAGCTTGGGTTATGATTAGGTAAACGGTTGTATATTTTTGTTTCTGGGTCCCACTTTATCCCCCAATTTAGAGCTATTCGTGTAACAAAGGAATTCTACTGGCATTTGCTCTAGTTTTCCACTTGACCATGACATTCTATCTGCGATCAGCGAATAAAAGTTTGAGACATATTCTGTGTCTGGAATGCTTGAATGTCCGATGATTGTGAATAACCTTCCAATGTCTCCAGTATCCTATGACGTGTCCTATAACCGATTTTGGCCAAGGTGAATTTAAATATGTTTCAATGGGTAGAATATCTAGTAACGTTTCCAGAGCTTTGGTTGAACATGGCACCACTTTAATTTTTAAACTCGCGATAAGAGTTAAAAATTTAAAGACCGTTAAATAGAACTCGCTCGCGATTCGAGTCGAAATGAGTTAATCGCGAGTTTTTATAATTACAGTGTTATTGTAATGACCAACATAAGCGGGAAAGTTACGAATAGTAAAAACTTACATATACTGTATAGGATGACGTTTTGTAAAGGCATGTTTTGGAATTGTATACCGATATAATGTATTGAAAATTTTAAATATATTAGTGCTAACATGTACATGAATATATACTAGCCAACTTTGTCGGAAAACATGGACCATTATGGTACGAAAAGGGACTTAAGATCCATACATTTCAATTAGAAACAGAAGAACGACACCAAGAATACATCTTGGAACTTTTAAGTACAGATCCTTATAACAAATATTATTATTTTATATACCTTATATACCTGAAGTATTAAATTCTAATATTAAAGTTTGGTTTTATTTCTGAAAAAAAGGAAAAAAATGTAAATATGGTCAAAAATTGCCATTTTAATGATATTAAATGAAAAGATGGAACAAATGCTCCAAAATTGTGGAACAAATTGATAATAACCCCTTAACACAATTTTAAGCAAAAAACCACTCGATTATAATTTTTGTATAATATGGTCATATATGAAAATTTCGGTTTACCTTAGGTCTTTTTAGACAATAAAACAAATTTAATTATTCATTTCACACACAAAAATATTATTAAATTATGTTCCTTTTCAAAGTACTACCAAATTCGAATACTTATGTGAGACACTGTATGTATATTATGTGCAGTTAGAGGACACTTTAGAAAAAAAATCACATACATATGTATGTGTGTACGTCACATAAGACTGCAACGTTTGTTTTTTATGAATTACTTTTATATACATATAATTCTATTTCTATTTGTGTCTTCCCAGCTAGCATTTGGAAGATTGTTGGATGATTAATCAGTAAACTGAGTCATTTTTGACTCCTTTTGATGAGCTAAAAGCTATTAATAAGTTGAGTGCTTAAAAATGACTCGAAAATAATCCCCATATATGATTGAAAAATGAATATTTGAAAAACAATAAAAAAATGTATTGCAATCATAAATTGATTATCCTGGTGTTTAAAATATGATGGTCTTAAAAACTTATTTTGTGGTCATATTTCAAGTAGTTAGAAGATCTAAAATTGTTCCTTATGTAATTGTTTTTGTTTTTAATGAAATAGCTAAACTTACACTTAAAAAAAAAAACGATTCAAAAAATGAGTCGAACTGATTAGAAATGGTGCTCAGAAAAGACTCTTTTGGAAGAGTTAGCAAAACATTTTGTGTGGCCTAAAATGAGTTGATATAATTCTCATTTCGTTTATAAAATGAAAAGTATAAATATTTGAATTTGTGTGATATTTATAGTCAATTTTCTATCAACGAAATTGAAATTATATTATGGTTTAATTATAATTTTATATGTTTAATGATCTTCTACGGAAGATAGTTGGGCGACTAATCACTAAACTAAGTCTTAATAATTCGAATTAATGAAAAAATAATAACAATATGTATACCAATCATAAATAAGTCATCCAGGTGATTGAAATATGATTGTTTAAAAATTTAGGTTGTAGTTAAATTTCGCGCAGTCGGAAGATAAAAAACTTTTTTCTGTTGTATTTGTCCGTAACAAACATAAAAATTACTAAGAAGAGACTCAAAAATGACTAAAATATGATTCGGAAATAACGCAAAAACGATTAAAAACTGAGTCATAATTGATCAGAAGTGGGGCTCATAAATGACTCATTTAGAAGGATCGCGGGTAGGGTACCATTTTCTCTTGACGAATGTATCATTTATGATCAGAAAATGAGCGCATATATGATCATTTTAATCGTGCAGAAGACTCATATATAACTCGAATGTGATCAAAAATTTCAAAAAATGCTAGCTCGGTTATTATGTTTCTTGCTAATTATGTATGAAGAAGAGGTATATGTATATATGTATTTATGTATGTATGTATGTGTGTATGTATGTATGTATGTAGGTATGTATGTATGTATGTATGTATGTATGTATGTATGTATGTATGTATGTATGTATGTATGTATGTATGTATGTATGTATGTATGTATGTATGTATGTATGTATGTATGTGTGTATGAATGATTGTTCCTTTAAATTTCTAAGAATTTGCTTCTGGTTTTATTTCATGTTTACCCTTTTGACGTGCAAATGGAGTTGGAATACTTATAGTAAGCGTATGAATATACATATGTAGACATATGTATGTATGTCGCACATATGCAGTGAGCTCTCAAATGAGCTCTCTGGATTTTCTTCATTTACACGTATGTACGTAACTTTCAGATTAAGAGAATGAGAGAATTGAAGTTTAATTTGTATGTATGTCGCACATATGCAGCGAGCTCTCAAATGAGCTCTCTGGATTTTCTTCATTTACACGTATGTACGTAACTTTCAGATTAAGAGAATGAGAGCAAATCCTCTCAAGAAAAATTATCATTAAACACCTAATTCGTGACATACAGGAGTATTTGCAACATTATCCTGAAAATATTTTCAATTAATTTCAAAAATCAGCAAAAATTTGTTTTATAGAACAATAAATGACAACACTTATTTTTATAGTGATCGGGACTCATTTGACCCTAGCCTCAATACAAACTCCCCTTCAGAAATTGACTTGAAGGTCAAAATTAACTTATAATTTCTAATAAAACGATTAAAATCTACTTTGAAGTAGACGTAAATTCATCTATAAAAATTTATAAGGATAGGCCCATATTTACTCTTTTTTGTCAACAATAAGTAAAAATATTCCACAATAAAACAAATTAAATTAAAAATTTTTTAAATAATAATCCAAAATACTTGTTTGGTACTGCAGTGTTGAAGTAAACACTTGAAAGATTCTAAAATGGATTTTTGTTAGTTTTTTTTTTTTTTGGAAAATCTACTACACAAAAGTAAAATATTTTTCATAAATTTAAAAAAAAATATGTTTCTAAAATTCTTTTCCAAAAGATTAAGAAAGAAAAAGAATACACTAAACATAATACTTATTTAAATTAATAATGATAATATAGATTTTACTTGTGAAACGTTAAATATAAAAAGGTATGTCTGATGTACAAAATATATGATATACAGTGTCTCTCATAAGTATTCGAATTTAGGTATAATATGAAAAGAAACCAAATTTAATAACATATTTTGTATGCAAAATTAATTTGTTAAATTCTCTAGACAGTCCTTAGCTTTGATATCACGCTTTTTAAAACTTTAAAAATTCACATTTACTTAAATTAATTTAGCTTTATTTAAAAATAGTCCATAAAATAATATCACAAAAGTATACGAATTTTTTCTGTATTTCATATTTGACTATATTATACGAAACACAAAAATTAAAATCGAATGTTTATTTTGCTAAAAATTGTTTTTGATTTAATATACCCCTTGGGGTATCTAAAAATAATATTTTTATTACAATAATCTATTTAAACGTTCCAAGATATATTATTGGAATCATTCTTCTATCGCTAATTCAATTTATTGGAACTCAAGGTCATTTTTATAATACAAGGGTCAAAAATTTTCGGGAAAATTGTCTTCTATATATTGTTTCAGATATTAGCTGTTATACATTTTAAGTTTTCAATATATTTTGGAAGTTTATAACTCCAAAGCATGCCTCGAAGAAACGCCATTCAATATAGTGGAATCATTATTTTTATAACCAATGGCCTTTAGGCTGAATGCCACCATATCATTATGGTCTAACTCAAAAATATTGATATCTGTTTAAATATTATCTACTATGATCAAAATAAGCCCAATTTTTTTTACATACAGTGTTGTTGTAATGGGCAACATAATCGTGAATGTTATGAGTAGTAAAAACTAAAATCTGCTGTATAGGATGACGTTTTGTAAAGGCATGTTTTGGAGTTGTACACCGCTACGATGTCTTGAAAATTTAAAATATATTAATGCTAATATCTACAATTATATACTAGCTAACTTTGTCGGAAAATATCGATCCTAGTGGTACGAAAAGGGACTTAAGATCCAGATAATTCAACTAGAAACAGAAGAACGATACCAAAAATATATCATGGAATGTTTAAAAACAAATCCATAACAAAGATTATTATTTTTATATACCTGAAAGAATCTATTAAATCCAAATATTAAATATTGGTTTTATCTCTGGAAAAAGTGAAAAAAATGGCAAATATGGTCAAAAATCACAATTTTAATGATATTATATGAAAAGAAGGTACAAATGCCCCAAAATTGTGATCAAAATGGTCAAAAAATATATCCATTCGGTTGATAGTTACCCCTTAAACAATTTTTAGCAAAATAAACATTCGATTCTAATTTTTGTGTTTTGTATAATATAGTCAAATATGAAATAAAGAAAAAATTCGTATACTTTTGTGAGGTAATTTTATAGACTATTTTTAAATAAAGCTAAATTAATTTAAGTAAATGTGAATTTTTAAAGTTTTAAAAAGCATGATATCAAAGCTAAGGACTGTCTAGAGAATTTAACAAATTAATTTATTAATTTTTCATACAAAATATGTTATTAAATTTAGTTTCTTTTTATATTATACCTATATTCGAATACTTATGAGAGACACTGTATATTTTATTTATTAAAAAATTATTTGACTCGAATTTGTATATAGATTTCAATAAGAAATAAAACAAAAAGTTTAAAATTGTTGATGAAAATATTAAAAATCAAAATTAGACCAATGGGTAGGGAAATATTTGCAATAATTTTACTTTACCATAACTTGCCCGATTAATAAAAAAAACGCATTATAAAAACACAGTGTTCGATTAAATTTTGTTTAAGAATATATTTTTTGTTTCGAATTTTTATACAGACTTAAATTTAGAATAAAACAAAGCGGTAAAAGTGTTGAGAAAAATGTAAAAAATCAAAATTAAATCAATATGTTGGGAAATATTTGCCATCAAAAATTAATAAATTTTGCGCGTTTAGTTTATAGACCTTTATTAAGAATTAAACATAAATGGTTGATGTGTTGAGAAAATTATAAAAAGTCAAAATTAGACCAAAATATTGGGAATTATTTGCTACCAATTGATTTTAATATATCTTGCCTGTTTAGTTAAAAATTTACGTTATTGAAAAAAAAATGAACAGAATTTGTTTAATTAAGAATAAAACAGAAAAAGTTAAAGTGATGAGAAAAATATAGAATACCGATAATAGACCAATCTGTTAAGATATATTTGCCATCAATTATCTTTTACACAAGTTGCCCGTTTATTTAAAAATTTAAATTAAAAAATATTTTTTTTTTAAGATTTCAATTACTAATAATACAAATTTGTTTAAAATTAGGCCATAATATTGGGAAATATTTACAATAAATTTATTTCGAAATAAGTTGCCAATTTAATAAAAATATGAATTTTTAAACACATTATTATTCTGTTCAGAAACATTATTTTTTGGTCCCAATTTTTACAGGGTCTTTAATTAAGAATAAAACAAATTGGTTAGAAGCCGTTTGTTGGGAAACATTTACTATTAATTAATTTTAACACAACCTGCCAGTTTAATCACGAATGGGCTGTTTTTAAAGCTTATTTTTGCTTAAAAATGTTTTTTCAAATATACTTTCAACTGGTCACAAGAGGGTTAAAAACGCGAGAATTTATGTAAACCTATCACTAATTAAAACATAATACTTTTTTAGTGTAAAAAAAAAATATTTCTATAGTTTTTTTTATAGTTTTGGCCAAAAAAAAACATGATAAGCCAGACCTATGTGCGGCGGTTGAAAAAATCTAACTTTTTTACCATAAAAGGGCAAAGACTAATATTCAAGTAATTATGGGTATACATATGTGCTGTGAGACACGCTAGTGGCCTGGGGAATTTGCTATAACTTTTAAAGTATTCGAGCAATTTTGCTCTATGCAAATCAAAGTAAATTAATAAAGTAGCGACACGAGTTGTTGTACAACAAACGTCTACAAAAACCACAGGCAATTTGTTTTTGTTCGAAATACTCACTTGTCAAAATTTGTTTACAAAAATGAACCAATAATTAATGGAAAATATGGCATTATTGTTGTACTATTAAAAGTCAAAGAGTTTTCTTTATTTTTTAAAAATTAGAACATTTTTAAAAATATTATACATCTAAAATACACTTTTTCGCATTAAATACAACAAATTACTCAGAAATTTGTACAAAAGCAAGCGTTAAAATGAAAACAAATATGGCAACATAAACATTTTTGACAAGTAAGTCCACAAATAGCAAGTTAAAAAAAATAGTCAGCTGTTCAAATGAGTCTACTTTATAAATTTACTTTGATGCAAATTAGGAATTCTTTACTTTTTGCATTCCTAATTTGCATCAAAGTAAATTTATAAAGTAGACTCATTTGAACAGCTGACTATTTTTTTTTTAACTTGCTATTTGTGGACTTACTTGTCAAAAATGTTTATGTTGCCATATTTGTTTTCATTTTCATGCAAATTAGGAATTCTTTACCATAAAGTGTATTACAGGTATCACAAAGGGACCAACAGGACCCAAGTGTGCGTCTTTGCAGCCTGAATACCTAACCTAACCTACAATAAAGTGTAAAGCGAAAACTAAAAAAGTCGGTATTTTCCCTTGTAATTGCGCTTGGAAACTTCAGAGCCGATGCGGCACCTGTTAACATTATCCTATCAGCCTTATTATACCCTTCACCTTCACACAGTGGGGCAGAATGAAAATTTTTTTTGGAAATAAATCTGGCATCTCTAAACGGCTGATCCGATCGGGATAAAATTTGGCGTGAGCGTAGCCAAGGAGTATTCGAGTTTAAGTTTTGAAGATGAACATCGCAGATACCCCAGGGACGGAGCTGTGGCGGCTCAAAGTAGGGTACCTACGACATGTAAAATTTTTAAACTCGTGCCATTTTTTTGCTTTTCACCCAAATATAAAGACTTTTATATTTTCTGAAAGCGCATGCTTGGACATACTACTTATCTCTTATAATATCCGAGTTATAGGCATTTAAAAATTTAGTGATACAAAATTTACTATACCTTGTTCCGCCTTTTTTGAATACCGGGCGTAATTTTGGACCAAATGGACTCAATTTTTTCTTATTAGTTAGACAACAAGATTTCCAATAATATACAAAAATTTCAGATCAATATCATTTACAGACCCAAAAATATACGTTTTTTAATTTAAAAATTCAAAAAATTTTAGATTTTTGCTGTTTTTTTATTAATAAAATAAAATTTTCTTTAAGAACATATAACACTTTTATAGTTTTCTAAAAGGTATCTTTACGCAGAACGCTTTGGCGTAAAAAACTTGTCCTATTTTTTGAAAATGTTGCCACTGCGTTCTTCCGAATATGACCTATTTTTTTATCAAAACTTCAACTTTGGGCGACATGTTCTAAAATCCCAAAGGGGATCAGAAAACTGAAAGCAGTTTTCTATTTACTTCAAAAGTATTTTCCTAGCCCTGAAAGAAAGGTGGACCCTATGGGCAAAAATGTAAAAAATCCCATTTTTGGGATTTTCATTCCTATTTTTGGGAATTGCGGGATGCCCTTTGTCCTTTTCAATTTTTTTTTGCCTTTTTTTATTTGAAATGACAAATTTAACAAGCGTTGAAGATTTCATTGAGTTTTGTTCATAAATAAAGATTTTGTCATATATTACATATTTGTTAAATTTCTAAAACTATGATTTATATCAAAATTTTAATATGGTCGCAGATAGCTACAACAATTTAGTCCATATTTATCCCTTAATATCTTTTTTTAGTTTGATATGGAAATTCTCGACCCTTTGCTAAAAATTTCAACAAACCACTTCCAAGTTGCGGTAGTACAAATGACGGTAATACGGCGAGAACGTTTTTTCATGATTTTGAAATTACTTCAAAAATAACTGGAATCGACAAGGAGTTGCTTCGAAGAGTTAACACTATTTTAATGGCACTGAATAGTAAACATAAAATTAATGGAAATCGATTTGGGTAATATACATCTGAAATTTCTAAATTACTTGTATCTCTGTATCCATGGAGGGAACTAACACCAACAGTACACAAAGTATTGTGTCATGGTCAAATAATAATTGAATCGAATATTCTTCCACTCGGAGAGTTAACAGAAGAAGCCCAGGAAGCGAGGAATCGAGATTTTAAGCATGTTCAACTTTTCAGCTCAAGAAAATGCTCCAGGCAATCACAGAATGAAGATATTTTTAATAGTTTACTTCTATCTTCTGATCCTGTTCTTTCAACTATGCGAAAAAGATGGATTTGTTATGAAACTCTATCATCTCAAAACGAGGAAGATTTAAAGGACTTATACTACCTTCTGGATATGTATACCGATATGACAGATTATTTTATAGAAAATAATTAGTGTTAGGAATTAACTATATAAGTAGGTTGTAAGAATTAATTGTATTATGTTTAAGATAAACAGTTCAAATAAAAAAGCTATAATACTAACTGATGATATTGTGTTTTATATTTCGGTGGGCGGGAATTTTTAAAAATTGTCCACATTTCTTTCAGGGCTGGGAAAATACTTTTGGAGTAAATAGAAAACATATTGAGGTTTCCAAAACTGCTTTGGGATTTTAGAACATGTCGCCCAAAGTTGAAGTTTTGATAAAAAATAGGTCATATTCGGAAGGACGCAGTGGCAACATTTTCAAAAAATAGGAAAAGGTTTTTACGTCAACGCGTTCTGCGTAAAGATACCTTTTAGAAAACTATAAAATTGTTATATGTTCTTAAAGAAAATTTTATTTTAATAATAATAGAGTTAAGACACATTTTGGGCAAAAAAACGGCAAAAATCTAAAATTTTTTGAATTTTTAAATTAAAAAACGTATATTTTTGGATCTGTAAACGATATTGATCTGAATTTTTTTGTATATTATTGGAAATTTTGTTGTCTAACTAACAAGAAAAAATTGAGTCCATGTGGTCCAAAATTACGCCCGGTATTCAAAAAAAGGCGGACCAAGGTATTGTAAATTTTGTATCACTAAATTTTTAAATGCCTATAACTCGGATATTATAAGAGATAAGTAGTATGTCCAAGCATGTTTTTTCAAGATCTCGTCGAGCGCTTTCAGAAAATATAAAATCTTTGTATTTGGGTGAAAAACAAAAAATGCCACGAGTTTAAAAATTTTACATGTCGTAGGTACCCTACTTTAAGTCGCCACAGCTCCGTCCCTGGGGTATCTGCGGGGTTCATCTTCAAAACTTAAACTCGAATACTCCTTGGCTACGTTCACGCCAAATTTTATCCCGATCGGATCAGCCGTTTAGAAATGCCAGATTTATTTCCAAAAAATTTCGTATTTTTAAAGCAGTAATGAGCGTTAAAGTAATTTTATGCAGGGGACCTTATATGGGGGTAAGGTCAATTATAGACCGATCCACATAAAATTTGGTGGAATATCACCAAATTTTATGTGGATTTCAGCATTACAGTCATTTTCTAAAGGGGACCTTATATGGGGGGTAGGTCCGATTATGGTCCTTTGTCCACCATAATTTAGAATTTAATTTCGGAAGTCAAAAAACTGACTTGTGCAAAATTTTGTGGCATTTGCTTCATAAACAACGAATTTGTGAATGTTTGAAGCTTTTTACCCATTATTCCGGGGGATACATTTGTATGGGGGCTATGTGAACTCGTTGGCCGATTTTGCACATTTTCAATACCAAACATTTCTGATCAACAGAGAATATTTTGGGAAAATTTCATCTCCCTATCTCTTTTTTTTGTGGACGCTATCGTGCCAACAACAGACAAACAGACGGACGGACATAGCTAGATCGTTTTAGAATCTTACGAGGTTCCAGAATATATATACTTATGGGGTCTTTGAGCAATATTTTGATGTGTTACACACGGAATGACGAAATCAATATACCCCCCATATTTTTATACCCTACACCACTATAGTGGGGAGGGTATTATGTGTTTGTGCTGAAGTTTTTAACACCCAAAAATATTGGTCCTAGACCCACCTTAACCCCCCGAATCGGGCCTTTAGGCTTTATTTAAAAAAATCAAATTTAAATGCTTTATTTAAAAAAATTAACATACTGACTGGTGTAGGGTATCATATGGTCGGCAATGTCCGACTATAAATTCATACTTGTTTGATAGTGGGTATAAAAAAATGTATTTTGTGCTATAGCAGCGCAAAATCAAATCTGTTGAACTAAAATGGCTAGTATTGATGATATTTTTATTTGCGCTGAGTTTTACTAGCAGCAATTAAATTTTGTTTTGCAACTGCTAGCTGCAGATTTATTTATTGTTTTTTGAAAATATTTATGTTACAATTTGAAAATATTTTAATGTGATATACATATATGCATACATGTTATTGGAGTAAAATGTAGAGATATATATTAGTAAGATATGTCATTATTGTCATAAAATGCTTAAGTTTTATAATAGTTTTAAAAAATTGTTGTTGTGCTTCAAAGAAAAAATTCTAAATTAAAAACAAGTAAGAGTGCTATATTCGGCTGTGCCGAATCTTATATACCCTTCACCATAGTGTATTTTAAACATAATTGATCTTACAGTCTAGTTAATAAAAACATTAAAAAAATTTGAGTCGATTTAAGCCGAATGTTTCGGCGGCGGCTCAAGCAACTAAATATAGTTCGGCGGCGGCTAAGCTCCGACTCGAAGCCGGTCGACTTCGACCTCTGATTCATTGCTGATAAACATTGACGAGACGTAGATTTTGTTTTTGTTTATCGTAAAAAAAATTGTTTTAAAAAGCACTTGGAAAAAATTTGTGTTAGTTTTAAATTTCAAACTTACATTATTCGCATAAAAATTATTGTACAATAACTCACAATCTACTCTCATATAATTGAAAACGTTTTAAATATTTTTTTCTATTCATCAAAAAATATATTTGCAAAACAAAACGGAAAATTATTTTATTTTAACAAAAAATGCAAATCATATTTTTTTGCTGTGTATACTTTGTATGTTTGAATTCCAAACATACAAAAAAATACACAGCTGAATAAAACCAAATACATCTACACACACACGTGTACATCTTTTTCTATGTACAGTGTTTTTGTTGCTTTTTTAACAATTTTTTGATGAAATTTTCAGAGGTTGTCTCGGATTTTTGCTCATATCTCCGTTATTTACCGACCGATTTTGCTGATTTTAAATAGAGATCTTCTCGAAAGCATGTCTAATAGAATTATTGAAGATTCAGACATCGCCGATATCTGGGGTCCTCTAAAAACTGATTTCAACAGACAGACAGACGGACAGACAGACATGGCTTAATCGACTCCGCTATCTATAAGGATCAAGAATATATATACTTTATAGGGTCGGAAAATTAAGGATCAAGAATATATATACTTTATAGGGTCGGAAAATTATATTATAGAAATTACAAACGGAATGACAAACTTATATATACCCTTCTCACGAAAGTGAAGGGTATAAAAAAACCTTTTATGGAGTGTTTATTGTTTTGTCATAACTAGACAGTATAATTCTAAGTCGAATGGGAAAAACTCTTCAGTGAGCCGGCGATAATATTTAGCCGCCTGAATATCCGCTATGTACTGTATACTATATATTTGTGTATAGTTCTACAATTTAAATTTTTTGTATATTTATGAAAGTTATTAAATTTTATAAAGGTAAATAAAAAAAACCGATTTCAACCATTTTCAATAGCGTTCGTCCTTGAACCAAAAAAGGGTGTGTGCCAAATTTCATCAAATTATCTTGAAAATTGCGACCTGTAGCGTGCGCACAAGGTTTACATGGGCACACAGACAGACAGACAGACGGACGGACAGACGGACATAGCTAAATCGACTCAGAAAGTGACCCAAAAATATTGGTCTAAATAATACAGATAGCTATTTGTGCAAATGTCCAAGTTTGCACGCGTGTTTCATGAATCTTATCCAAAAATTATTTAAAACAATATTATTTTGGATAGTTTTATGTTGCAAAACAAGTATTTTTACTAATTTGGACATGCTGAACACAAATCCGTAAAAATATTTCGATTTAATAGTTTTCGAGATAACGCTCATTATGATTCTAATTTCATTAATTTTATTAATTTAATTTATTTATTAATCATATAACATTGATTTTGGACCAAAACCTTATAATCTGTTTCCTTTTCAACAATTTGGTTTATATTATTTCATTAAATTGCATAAAATAAAATATTTAGTGATATTAAATAAAAAATGTATATTTATATGAAAAACTCTCTATCTGAAGGTTGAAAAAAATTTTACGTAGAAAAAAGCTCTATCTGATATAAATTTGTGAATAATTTTGCAAATAATGGAAAATTTTAAATTCTTTTTATATAACGATTTAGAATATAGTCGTAAATATATTTTTTGAAGGGGGGTTTGTATGGGGGCTAGGGTCAAATAAGGGCCGATCCTTACGAAAATCTGCAGTGTCATTTATACTTATATAGAACTTATTTGTGCCAATTTTCAGAGAGATAATAGAATATTTGACATAATACTTTTTTAGTGTAAAAAAAAATATTTTTATAGTTTTTTTTATAGTTTTGGCCAAAAAAAACATAATAAGCCAGACCTATGTGCGGCGGTTGAAAAAATCTAACTTTTTTACCATAAAAGGGCAAAGACTAATATTCAAGTAATTATGGGTATACATATGTGCTGTGAGACACGCTAGTGGCCTGGGGAATTTGCTATAACTTTTAAAGTATTCGAGCAATTTTGCTCTATGCAAATCAAAGTAAATTAATAAAGTAGCGACACGAGTTGTTGTACAACAAACGTCTACAAAAACCACAGGCAATTTGTTTTTATTCGAAATACTCACTTGTCAAAATTTGTTTACAAAAATGAACCAATAATTAATGGAAAATATGGCATTATTGTTGTACTATTAAAAGTCACAGAGTTTTCTTTATTTTTTAAAAATTAGAACATTTTTAAAAATATTATACATCTAAAATACACTTTTTCACATTAAATACAACAAATTACTCAGAAATTTGTACAAAAGCAAGCGTTAAAATGAAAACAAATATGGCAACATAAACATTTTTGACAAGTAAGTCCACAAATAGCAAGTTAAAAAAAATAGTCAGCTGTTCAAATGAGTCTACTTTATAAATTTACTTTGATGCAAATTAGGAATTCTTTACAATAAAGTGTAAAGCGAAAACTAAAAAAAGTCGGTATTTTCCCTTGTAATTGCGCTTGGAAACTTCAGAGCTGATGCGGCACCTGTTAACATTATCCTATCAGCCTTATTATACCCTTCACCTTCGCACAGTGGGGCAGAATGAAATTTTTTTTTGGTAATAAATCGGCTGATCCGATCGGGATAAAATTTGGCGTGAGCGTAGCCAAGGAGTATTCGAGTTTAAGTTTTGAAGATGAACCTCGCAGATACCCCAGGGACGGAGCTGTGGCGGCTCAAAGTAGGGTACCTACGACATGTAAAATTTTTAAACTCGTGCCATTTTTTTGCTTTTCACCCAAATACAAAGACTTTTATATTTTCTGAAAGCGCATGCTTGGAAATACTACTAATCTCTTATAATATCCGAGTTATAGGCATTTAAAAATTTAGTGATACAAAATTTACAATACCTTGTTCCGCCTTTTTTGAATACCGGGCGTAATTTTGAACCAAATGGACTCAATTTTCTCTTATTAGTTAGACAACAAAATTTCCAATAATATACAAAAAATTTCAGATCAATATCATTTACAGATCCAAAAATATACGTTTTTTAATTTAAAAATTCAAAAAATTTTAGATTTTTGCTGTTTTTTTTTCCAAAATGTGTCTTAACTCTTTTATTAATAAAATAAAATTTTCTTTAAGAACATATAACAATTTTATAGTTTTCTAAAAGGTATCTTTACGCAGAACGCTTTGGCGTAAAAAACTTGTCCTATTTTTTGAAAATGTTGCCACTGCGTCTTTCCGAATATGACCTACTTTTTTATCAAAACTTCAACTTTGGGCGACATGTTCTAAAATCCCAAAGCTGGGATCAGAAAACTGAAAGCAGTTTTGGAAACCTCAATATGTTCAAAAGTATTTTCGCAGCCCTGAAAGAAATGTGGACCCTATGGGCAAAAATGTAAAAAATCCCATTTTTGGGATTTTCATTCCTATTTTTGGGAATTTCGGGATGCCCTTTGACCTTTTCATTTTTTTTTTGCATTTTCTTATTTGAAATGACAAATTTAACAAGCGTTGAAGATTTCATTGAGTTTTGTTCATAAATAAAGATTTTGTCGTATATTACATATTTGTTAAATTTCTAAAACTATGATTTATATCAAAATTTTAATATGGTCGCAGATAGCTACAACAATTTAGTCCATATTTATCCCTTAATATCTTTTTTTAGTTAGATATGGAAATTCTCGACCCTTTGCAAAAAATTTTAAGCCAATATCTCAATTACATTCAAAAATATGTTCATTTAAACCTGTATCCTTTAATTTAATATTTTTCATATTTTAATATTAAATATGACAGAACATGTTTAAATCTTATATTTACCTATTTTCTATTTGTTTGCTTATCCTTATAATTGAAAGATCCTATTATGCTTTAATTTTCAGAAATTTATAACTATTTTTTACCTAAATTTTTTCGACAGATCATTTCGTTCTGTTTCGTTTATGATCATTTAGGTATAAATATACAGGTAATGATAATTTCGATTCATTCACTAATAAGAAATATCAATGACTGAATTACAGGTTATAGTAATATAGTCCTAAATGTTAGGTAGAAAGTTCGTAATTTTTACTTTGGAATACCTGTATCGGAAATGACAAGAATTGGTATATAAGTAAACTTCTCAGATTTTAATTACCATATTTAATAAATCTACAATGAAGATTACATTAAAGTACGAAGAGTCGTGTTCCGTTTTACGGAGTGTATCTTCAAAAGGGCCAGAAAGAATTGAAGACATTTCAAATTATATAAAAACTACTACATATAATAGAAAAGTAGACAAAACAATCATATCAAAAATTGAAAAATTTTTGATGTAAAAAGTAAGTCTGTGGATGGAAATCAAAAGAAATTTCGATTAAAATTTTGTAGTTGGATGGAAACTTCTATGGAAATCTCAACTTACAACATATCAGCAGGAGCGCCTTGCAAGTCATACGAAGGTCAAAAAAAGAGGGTCACACAAAAACTTTTTTCAATCTCAAATGAGGAAATTGCTGATACATTTAACGAAATGCTGAAAAAAGGAAAACCAACCTATGGTACCAAATATTAAGGAAAGCTCTGCATGAAAAAGGACACAATATATTACCATCATACAAGGCGATCCAGGAAAAAACAAACTATCCTACCATCACCTATTGCTGTTAATGATGTGGAAGCTTGTATTGATATATCATATTTGCTCAAAAACACAGCATCAAGAATTGTGTCAGATTTTCAGAAGACAAACTAAGGAAAATTCATAACTGTGATGTTGTCTTAATGTGTAAGTGGGATGTGACAGTTTATCAGCACTTCCAGAATACAAACAAGCTTGTGGAATTCGGACATTAGCAGACTACAAAAGTGTATTTATGTCATCATTAGTGCCATTACGAATTCGTTCATATTCCCTTAATCCATCATCGTCAAGCATCGGAAATTCATTTGAAGATATATGGATCAATACAACTCCGTGTTCAAAATTGGATTTGAATATATAAAGAAGTCAAAGAAAACAACAAAAGATTTAGTGGAATATTTAAAAGATGAAATAAATGCACTGGAGCCCATTTGCATAAAAATAAAGGAATTCTCTATTAACGTATCATATCAGCTAAGCTTAACAATAATTGATGGAAAGGTCAGCAATGCCATAACAGAAACTTCTTCCTTCTGGAGAAGAATACGATTTTTGGATTACGATTTTTGGATTACTTTTTACACGACCTCAAATATAGAAGTGTGCCAGAGAATCTTACTAAATCAACAAAAAATAATGAAGAATTGAAAGAACTGAGAGCTGCGGAAAAAAGCAAAATCCAGGAAGAATTTAAAGTTCAGATGGGATTAAACATCGACAAACCACTTCCAAGTTGCGGTAGTACAAATGACGGTAATACGGCGAGAACGTTTTTTCGTGATTTTGATATTACTTCAAAAATAACTGGAATCGACAAGGAGTTGCTTCGAAGAGTTAACACTATTTTAATGGCACTGAATAGTAAACATAAAATTAATGGAAATCGATTTGGGTAATATACATCTGAAATTTCTAAATTACTTGTATCTCTGTATCCATGGAGGGAACTAACACCAACAGTACACAAAGTATTGTGTCATGGTCAAATAATAATTGAATCGAATATTCTTCCACTCGGAGAGTTAACAGAAGAAGCCCAGGAAGCGAGGAATCGAGATTTTAAGCATGTTCAACTTTTCAGCTCAAGAAAATGCTCCAGGCAATCACAGAATGAAGATATTTTTAATAGTTTACTTCTATCTTCTGATCCTGTTCTTTCAACTATGCGAAAAAGATGGATTTGTTATGAAACTCAATCATCTCAAAACGAGGAAGATTTAAAGGACTTATATTACATTCTGGATATGTATACCGATATGACAGATTATTTTATAGAAAATAATTAGTGTTAGGAATTAACTATATAAGTAGGTTGTAAGAATTAATTGTATTATGTTTAAGATAAACAGTTCAAATAAAAAAGCTATAATACTAACTGATGATATTGTGTTTTATATTTCGGTGGGCGGGAATTTTTAAAAATTGTCCACATTTCTTTCAGGGCTGGGAAAATACTTTTGGAGTAAATAGAAAACATATTGAGGTTTCCAAAACTGCTTTGGGATTTTAGAACATGTCGCCCAAAGTTGAAGTTTTGATAAAAAAATAGGTCATATTCGGAAGGACGCAGTGGCAACATTTTCAAAAAATAGGAAAAGTTTTTTACGCCAAAGCGTTCTGCGTAAAGATACCTTTTAGAAAACTATAAAATTGTTATATGTTCTTAAAGAAAATTTTATTTTAATAATAATAGAGTTAAGACACATTTTGGGCAAAAAACGGTAAAAATCTAAAATTTTTTGAATTTTTAAATTAAAAAACGTATATTTTTGGATCTGTAAACGATATTGATCAGAATTTTTTTGTATATTATTGGAGTCCATTTGGTCCAAAATTACGCCCGGTATTCAAAAAAAGGCGGACCAAGTTATGGTAAATTTTGTATCACTAAATTTTTAAATGCCTATAACTCGGATATTATAAGAGATAAGTAGTATGTCCAAGCATGTTTTTTCAAGATCTCGTCGAGCGCTTTCAGAAAATATAAAATCTTTGTATTTGGGTGAAAAACAAAAAAATGGCACAAGTTTAAAAATTTTACATGTCGTAGGTACCCTATTTTGAGTCGCCACAGCTCCGTCCCTGGGGTATCTGCGGGGTTCATCTTCAAAACTTAAACTCGAATACTCCTTGGCTACGTTCACGCCAAATTTTATCCCGATCGGATCAGCCGTTTAGAAATGCCAGATTTATTTCCAAAAAATTTCCATTCTGCCCTACTGTGCACTCGTATTTTTAAGGCAGTAATGAGCGTCAAATTCGTATTTTTACGCCCATAATTAACGTTAAAGTCGTTTTCTGAAGGGGACCTTATATGGGGGGTAGGGTTTTGGCTAGTAAGACACTTATGTCAAATTTCATCGCTATAGTTGTATTTTTAAGCGAGAAATGAGCGTTCAAGTCATTTTCTGAAGGGGACGTTATATGGGGGGTAGGGTCAATTATGGACCGATCCACATAAAATTTGGTGGAGAGATATTGACTTGTGGAAAACTTACGTGTATCAAATTTAATCGCAATATTCATATTATTAAGTCACATATCAGCATTACAGTCATTTTCTAAAGGGGACCTTATATGGGGGGTAGGTCCGATTATGGTCCTTTGTCCACCATAATTTAGAATTTAATTTCGGAAGTCAAAAAACTGACTTGTGCAAAATTTTGTGGCATTTGCTTCATAAAGAACGAATTTGTGAATGTTTGAAGCTTTTTACCCATTATTCCGGGGGATACATTTGTATGGGGGCTATGTGAACTCGTTGGCCGATTTTGCACATTTTCAATACCAAACATTTCTGATCAATAGAGATTATTTTGGGAAAATTTCATCTCCCTATCTCTTTTTTTTTGTGGACGCTATCGTGCCAACAACAGACAAATAGACGAACAGACGGACGGACATAGCTAGATCGTTTTAGAATCTTACGAGGTTCCAGAATATATATACTTTATGGGGTCTTTGAGCAATATTTTGATGTGTTACACACGGAATGACGAAATCAATATACCCCCCATATTTTTATACCCTACACCACTATAGTGGGGAGGGTATTATGTGTTTGTGCTGAAGTTTTTAACACCCAAAAATATTGGTCCTAGACCCACCTTAACCCCCCGAATCGGTCCTTTAGGCTTTATTTAAAAAAAAATCAAAATTAAATGCTTTATTTAAAAAAATTAACATACTGACTGGTGTAGGGTATCATATGGTCGGCAATGTCCGACTATAAATTCATACTTGTTTGATAGTGGGTATAAAAAAATGTATTTTGTGCTATAGCAGCGCAAACTCAAATCTGTTGAACTAAAATGGCTAGTATTGATGATATTTTTATTTGCGCTGAGTTTAACTAGCAGCAATTAAATTTTGTTTTGCAACTGCTAGCTGCAGATTTATTTATTGTTTTTTGAAAATATTGATGTTACAATTTGAAAATATTTTAATGTGATATACATATATGCATACATGTTATTGGAGTAAAATATGTCATTATTGTCATAAAATGCTTAAGTTTTATAATAGTTTTAAAAAATTGTTGTTGTGCTTCAAAGAAAAAATTCTAAATTAAAAAAACCTTTAATGGAGTGTTTATTGTTTTGTCATAACTAGACAGTATAATTCTAAGTCGAATGGGAAAAACTCTTCAGTGAGCCGGCGATAATATTTAGCCGCCTGAATATCCGCTATGTACTGTATACTATATATTTGTGTATAGTTCTACAATTTAAATTTTTTGTATATTTATGAAAGTTATTAAATTTTATAAAGGTAAATAAAAAAACCGATTTCAACCATTTTCAATAGCGTTCGTCCTTGAACCAAAAAAGGGTATGTGCCAAATTTCATCAAATTATCTTGAAAATTGCGACCTGTAGCGTGCGCACAAGGTTTACATGGACACACAGACAGACAGACGGACGGACAGACGGACATAGCTAAATCGACTCAGAAAGTGACCCAAAAATATTGGTCTAAATAATACAGATAGCTATTTGTGCAAATGTCCAAGTTTGCACGCGTGTTTCATGAATCTTATCCAAAAATTATTTAAAACAATATTATTTTGGATAGCTTTATGTTGTAAAACAAGTATTTTTACTAATTTGGACATGCTGAACACAAATTCGTAAAAATATTTCGATTTAATAGTTTTCGAGATAACGCTCATTATGATTCTAATTTCATTAATTTTATTAATTTTATTTATTTATTAATCATATAACATTGATTTTGGACCAAAACCTTGTAATCTGTTTCCTTTTCAACAATTTGGTTTATATTATTTTATTAAATTGCATAAAATAAAATATTTAGTGATATTAAATAAAAAATGTATATTTATATGAAAAACTCTCTATCTGAAGGTTGAAAAAAATTTTACGTAGAAAAAAAGCTCTATCTGATATAAATTTGTGAATAATTATGCAAATAATGGAAAATTTTAAATTCTTTTTATATAACGATTTAGAATATAGTCGTAAAAATATAGTCGTAAATATATTTTTTGAAGGGGGGTTTGTATGGGGGCTAGGGTCAAATAAGGGCCGATCCTTACGATAATCTGCAGTGTCATTTATACTTATATAGAACTTATTTGTGCCAATTTTCAGAGAGATAATAGAATATTTGACGTAATTATGTCATAATAAGTACAAATCGGGAGGTACGGTTGTATGGGGGCTAGGTGAAATAATGGTCCGATTTCAACCGTTTTCAATAGGCTTCGTCCCTGTACCAAAAAAACATGCTTGGTCCAAATTTCATCAAATTATCTTGAAAATTGCGGCCTGTACCTTGCGCACAAGGTTTACAGGGACAGCCAGCCAGCCGGACAGACGGACGGACATGTCTTAATCGACTCAAAAAATGATTCTGGATCGATCGGTATACTTTAAGGTGGGTATTGGACCAATATTTTTGTATGTTACAAACATCACGTATAATACCCTCCCCACTATAGTGGTGTAGGGTATAAAAATCAAAAATCTTTACGAACTAGTAAAATAAACAGTATTTTTGCGCTCTTCTGAAAATTGTGTTATTTTAGATAGAGGCTATTGAATATAGTCCCTCAATATTTTTTATACACCACTATAGTGGGGAGGGTATTATGCGTTTGTGCTGAAGTTTGTAACACCCAAAATATTAGAAGTGAAAATTTAGTTTAAGATTATCAGTTCAAATAGGCGATCATATATGATATATGTATATAGTCATTTATTTTTTAATGTATCAAAGCTTCATAAAATATATAAAACTAAATAATAAAAATTTTTAATTAATTTTAAAAAAATGTACCATTATTTTCTATTGTACAATGTACAAAATAACATATTGTTAATTTTATTTTTAAAACCTTAATTTTAGTTTTAAATATTTTCTGTTGTAGAAATTAATAAATTTACAATCACCTTGTATAAAACAGGGTTGTTAATTTGATAAACAGAGCTTTCGAGGGAATCTGGACGGAATATAATTAATATCTCATAGCCAATGTTAAATAAACAAACTAAAGAAATTTATTTTGTTTATCTCAGGAACAAAACCCCAATTGACAATGCAATGAAAATATAAATAAAACAAAATACAAGGAATCAGGATTTTGGATAAGAATATTTATTGGATAGGAATATTACCTTAAGCTTCGGATGTTAGAAAAAAAACAAGAAGGAAAATTTATTAACTTAAAACGGAAACCTCATTTTGAACATCTTGGCCAGGTTGACAGATGCTTTTGGGCATTATGGGGGAAAGAGATGGCCATCTTTCAGCCTTTGTATAGCTTACAGAAAAAAAGGGAAAAACTTGCTCATCTCATATATTAAGGCCAAAAGAGTGATGAGGCTTTTGGCATTAACATTGCCGCCCGCCTTGCAGGATATGCAATGAAAAAAAGGGTCACCCGGGCCATGTCCAAAATGTTGTTTCTGCATAGAAAAGAAAAAAAGATATATTAGAACAGTTAATTCGACATATATAGTAATTCATTTTTTCGTAATCTGATCATCTATTCATGACATAGCTTAGGATTTAATGGAATATAATAGTTTAAACATATATGTAATTCATTAGTAATATTAAGATGCATAAATATGTATGTAGGATATAAATTTTGGAATATATTGATATGTTTCATAATTTGCTTTCAATTCAGCCTATAAGTGCATTTTATTATAGTCTAAAAAGTGCAAGGTCCATAAATGACCCAGCCAAACATGGTGCTTTGCGTTGTCGGAAATCCTACCCTAGAAAATACACCTTGGCATATGACCTTTGGATATATATCGACGCCGATTATTATGTCTACGGGAGCAGATTCGTGGAACTTCG